>NC_052505.1:20729431-21029431 GCF_014356525.2 Nilaparvata lugens
AAACAAATAAAGGCAAAAGTTAAATTTAGTACTATTTAAAATACATTCATGTATCTAATCCAGAACATATTTGAGACTATATGAATAACCTACATGGTTCAAAGTGTAGTTAATGTGCAGGCGACTGTGGAGCCACATCAATGTAAAATACGACAAGAGATTTGAGCCTTTAATTTTAAAAGGCCGAGATTGGAAGCGGTTTGTGACGACAATCACAACTGACAGCTTGGCATGAGAAAGGTCTTGTAAAGGTATCCTGAGCAGCAGCCTATGACAGGGCGCTTTGAAGTAGTACAGGCCTCATTTTGACGCGTGTCCAGCCAGTCTGCTCTGCTAGTGACGTCCACCACACTCAAGCTGTAGTGAGGTCCACGTAATAATGGCAGTATTTGATTAACATTGGTGTTTCTATCCTTGTCTATCAACCAACAAGGCAGATAGCGATATGCTTCTCTTGCACTGCAACGTTGCTGGATTGTGTTTCGAGAATGAAAATATATAATTAATTAACAAAGTATTTCATCATGATTATTGAAAATGTAGGTTATTGAATTAATAAAAACAATAAAAAATCGTGTAGTTATATAAAAATAAAGAGTACTACAAAATTGTTATATTGTTTTTATTAATTTATTAAAAATTAGCCCTTGTGAGTGAAGTGTTTTATGTAGGTTATTGTTTGATCATTGGATAATATACTTTCCTGACAAATAAATGTAATTGATTACTTGAAACATGGTTAAACAGTTTATTCTTTGAGGAGAATAAACAGTTAATATTACATTAGATATACCAGTATCACCTAACCGCTATAGAAGGCAGTTGCAATTGATTGATTGATTGAGTACTTTATTCATGTGGATTACAATATAAACTGGCTTATACAATCATATACAATAACTTACAATACAGCAAAATTATAGATAAATTTACAAAATATAAATAAAGAAAATAATTATTGAGTAATCGCTTTAGAAGGCAGTGGCAATTGATTAATTGATTGAGTACTTTATCTATGTAGATTACAATATATACTGGCTTATACACTTATATACAATAGCTCACAATACAGCAAAATTATAGATTAATTTACAAAATATAAACTAAGAAAATGATTATTGAGCTGTATATGATATGAAATGCAATTTGTAATAACTATAGATAAAATAGATAATATTGTTATGCATCTACATAAATTGGCGGAGCTTTGGACATACTGTATCAATGTCCATTCTTCGGGAAGAATATTCGAAGTATCCTTCCCACTAACTCTCTACCAAAACGTTAATTTTATTAATTCAACTAAGGATTTATTTCAAAATGAATATATTGTGAAAGTTTTAATTAATATAAAGATTGAGGAGAAAAAAAACCGAAAATTAATAAAGTAAAATAATTATATAAGTAAGTAAGATTAAATAATTAATTATTAGAACGGAATAGGCTGAAAGTAGATCAGGGCAAGGGAGAGGATCAGCGATGCTGTTCTCATATCTTCCTCCACTGCCATCAAAAGACTGTCAATTATTTATATCATGTTCTCATTCTATTATATAATCAAAACAATGGAGAAATGCCAAAGAAATAGGAATAGTGAGAAATAGGTTGCAGGCGATTGAGATTGATCAGTATGGTGAAAACATAGATAGTAGTGAAGTTGATAAAAATACTCATACATATCCCAAAACTTACATATTTCTGATCCATTTCAAGTTCTCTCTCCCTCTAAAGTTGAGAGAAAGAGTCATCATGCATTGGTGTCTTTTGAGAGATTACCATCAATTTTGTTGTAAACGGCATTGAATCATCTTTGACCACCTACTTGTTCCTCGAAACCCGTCACTGAAACCATGTTTGAATAGCAAAAAGCCAGTGCATCTTCTTCGCAAGAGGATCTTTATATTCCGCCTTTTCACAAGGCTCGACACGCCCAAAGCAGAATGCAGCAAATAATAAATACTGGGGAACATAGCTGCCAGCACAAAGACATAAAAGAAGGAAGTCCAACTCCTGATTTAGCTGCTATTCTGACAGGGAAGAGCATTCCTCTTTTTTGCGTGAATGTATCTTTATTAACTGCTTTTCCACTTTCACTGTAGCGTCACAGCGACTCATTACATCTCAAGGACGGGCTCCACACAACTTTTCCTCTCAGATTTTCTCTTTAAAGAGTCGCTGATTCAATTCAAGCTTTTCTCCACTTGCGCCAAATGTTAGAGAAACGTACGATATTCTCTGATTTTTCTTTTATTTGATAATTTTCAGATCCCACATCAATGATGAATGTCCTCGATAAGTTGAGTATATTTCTTGAAGTGAGAATGACTGATACTGGTTATCTTCCCTGAAAGATAAAAATATCAGGAGATTGGAATATTTACAATTGAATAACATACGACATGTTCTTTACATGTAGTACTCTGTAGTGACATGCTCTTTACATAATATGTGAAATCAATCTTTAAACCCAATAGTGCATGATTTTTTTTTCAAAGCTGAAAATAGCTATTTATGTACAAGGTGGGGCAGAGCCGATTGACGAGTATGGAAGGGTTATAAGAGTAATGAACCGTTCAACTTGAAAAAATCTTTAATGGGTTCAACTCAGTTTGAAATGTAGTTTTTATCGTTAATATTTGAAAATTATTCTCATTAAGAACTGCGAATGTTCACTTTTCAATACTTAAATTACGACATAGGAATCTGTCGTTTATAATTGATAGCTATCAGCTATATTCTTTAATTTCAGTTTCCATAAAGAAATGCTGATTAATGATCACTTCTCAATGCTCATTCAGTATGATGTATTGCTACCACAATATCACCTTCAAAACTACTTGAAATGTGAAAAATATGAGTCGTTACAGTAGTTTCTGTAGTATATAGTCGAAACATGTTGTGACTGAACAATTGAAATAAAGTACTTAGATTCCTATTCGTATTTATAAATAAAGTAAACATATTAATATTATAAAATCAAATAAGAATACTAAGAAATTGTCGAAAATCACAGATTTATTGATAATTAGAGAGAACGTTCAACATTTATTCGGAGAAAATAATCAGCAAGGCCCTGGAAGATGAGGCAGGAGAGATAAAAGTCAATGGCATACCCATCAACAACCTGAGGTATGCTGATGATACTGTCCTGCTGGCTGAGAACATAGAGGATCTACAGAGAATGGTGAATAGTGTCATCACTGCAAGTAAGGAAGCTGGTCTAAGTCTCAATGCCAAGAATACAAAGTACATGATTTTCACTAAAAATGCACCTCCTTTGGATGATCTCTTTGCTGGAGATGAGAGATTGGAGCGTGTAGATGCATACACATATCTTGGGGCCCGGGTAACTTCTAACGCTGATCACTACACTGAAATTAAAATCAGGATAGAGAAAGCACGTGCTGCATTTATCAAATTGAAGAGTCTACTGATATCAAGAGATATAAAAATGGATCTCCGAATTCGTCTCCTTAAGTGTTTCGTGTTTCCAGTTCTGTTATATGGCATGGAAGCATGGACCTTGAATAAATCATGTGAAAAGAGAATTCAAGCCTTTGAGTTTTGGACCTACCGCAGAATGCTGAGAATCTCATATACAGACCATGTAACAAATGAAGAGGTTCTCAGAAGAATGGAGAAAAGGCCAGAGCTCATAGGTGAAATTAAGGAACGAAAGTTAAAGTATCTAGGTCACATAATGAGGGAAAAGAAATATGAAATATTGCACCTTATTATGCAAGGAAAAATAACAGGCAAGAGATCAGTGGGCAGAAGACGAATATCTCGATTGCGCAACTTAAGGGATTGGTTCCAGTGTACATCCAATGACCTATTCAGAGCAGCTGTAAATAAAATAAAAATTGCCATCATGATAGCCAACCTCCGCAATGGAGACGGTACTTGAAGAAGAAGAAGAAGAAGAATAGAGAACGGCTTCGGTTGTAAAACCATTGTCAATCTCTGATAAACCAAAACTAAATACAAGAAAAGCAGAATTCATACTATAGTGCGGTCCACGTTATAATGGCAGTGGATAAAGATAAAAGAATAGCGATGCCGATTCTCTGCATTAATTAATTATATTCTACACTGTCAAAAACATACTTGGCATCGTTGTGGACCTGGAAAAGGATAACACCACCGGCTTTGACGAATGATAGACAAGGATAGCAAAACCAAAGTTGATCAAATACTGTCATTATAACGTGGACCTTACTATAGTACTGGTATTGGTCAATGGCATGAACGCCTGCCATTGGCCCAGCTATACAGTCTCCTCCCACTCAACGGTGTCACAAAATGGCGGCTTAAGCAACACACTCGCGATGATAAAAAAATTACTTTTAGTACAAAATAAGAACCAAGAACTTGGTTTCGTACTGAAAGTAAATTTTGTTATCATGGCAAGTCTGTTGCTTTAGCCGCCATTTTGTGACACCGTTAAGTGGGAGAAGACTGTCTAGCTGGGCCAATGGCAGGCTTTCATGCCCTTGACCAATATCAGTATTCGCCTACTAGTATAAATTCTGCTCCTCTCGTATTTAGTTTCAGTTTATCAGAGATTGACAATGGTGTAACAACCGAAACCGGTCTTTCTAATTATCAATAAATCTGTGGTTTTTGGAAATTTCTCAGTATTTTAATCAATAATGAATAATTATCACAATATCAACTTCTCAACTACACAAAAAGTGAATATTATAAAAGCTCATAATAATTCAATATATAATAATACCAATATAAAGTATATTATTCCATTATTCAATGATAAATTGAATTATATTTTCTTGGCGAGAAGAAAATCATTGATTATTTCAAACAAAAATTAATAAGTACACCAGATATAATTGTATCAGATATTCTCTATAGAAGACAATAATTATCACAATATCAACTTCTCAACTACACAAAAAGTGAATATTATAAAAGATCATAATAATTCATTGCCTTGTCTGATCCTCGTGAACTTCCTTATCACTTCGCACCCGTAGTAAGAAGAAAAACAGGGAAACTAACATTGGAACACCTCTCAGGCGATTATCCTCATTACCAAATACTTTCAAACCTGGAATGTTATCGCATGAACTCAAACTCCATCATAATTCTTGTCTCAGTGTTATTAAACTCTACAAAACCGTACTCTGAGCGCAGCTCAGGAAAGCTTGTTCAATTATTTTGTAGTAATTGCCGCATCAAACAAGGGAACTCAGACAGCTCGAGTGTCATGCTAGGAGAATGAACGTGATTTGATAACTCTACATGTTTGTAATTAATTGGGGACGGATAAGAACAGGAGGATCATTGCAAACACGTTTTCGAGAAACACAGTTATTACGATACAGGAACATAAATTCAAAATTCAAATTCAAATTTGATTTATTCAAACTCACAATATCAACAATCAGAATCATTAAGGGAAACAAAACACACAGCTTATTGAGGTCATCATCATCTCCGCTACAGGGATTAGGTTTATTGATTAAACTGTTCCGGTGTACCTATATCTTTCTTGGTCTCCCTATATCTCTTCTTGCAATAGGCTTATAGTTTTGAACTTCAAGGGGCATTCTTCCAGGTGGCATTCTATCCAAATGACTGCACCAGTTGCGTCTATTTTGTAAAATTCTTTCATGCAGAGGAGAAACCGATAAAACCTGCCTTATATCAGTATTTCTGATTCTATCAACTCTAGTGCAGCCAAATACACTCCCTAAAAACCTATGAAGTAATACTCCTTGATATCCTTATTAAGGTTGAGAAATAATTAAAAACTATTAATAGAATAGATTGATAATGGTATGTTTCATTAGGAAGAAATTTCCGAATTAAAATAATAAAAAGTACTTGTTGGAAGTATAAATACTCCATAAATTTGTTACAATGAGGCGAATTGTTATCGAAATATCTTCAAGGTGAGCCACTACTCAAAAAAGTAGAATTTTTTTGAAATACATTTCTATAGTGAGGTAGATGTTAGTTTTGAATTACATTGGTTATCCTTGTCTATTATATGATAAAACAGATAGCGCTATCCTTGTCTATCTCCGCAGGTTAATATCGGTTATATCGGTTTTTAACAGTGTAGAAATATAACTAATGAACAAAATATTCAATTTTAGAAATATTAATTCATCATTCAATAATAGATTGAATGTTATTATCTTGGTGAAAAGAAAATCATTTATCAGTACAAGGTCGCAGTTGTTACGCTGTAAAGATGGGAAGATGACTGTTTTGGATCAGTTATGCCAGTTATGACCTTCAAAAGCAATTGTGGTGATCAAGAATGCACTTGAGCTCATCTCTCGACATCATCCCAGCCGCAAACTATCTTGTTGACATTGCTTTGTCGTTTTAGCCACTGTGACACCATACGCTTTCAAATTAGGCATTGTGCTCATTGGTACCGTAATTGCTAGCCATTTTTTCACTCAATAGAATAGACAGTGGTTTTTTCCTTGTTGTGTTTCCTTGTTGGGATTTGGTTGGGCATTTCGGAATCTTAAAACTGTAGTATAAAAATATAATTCTATTTTTGATACTGTTTTTGATAAGATACAGTGATACTTATCCATAATGGAACACAAGAATAGTGTTCAAAAATAACACGAATTCAATAAAATATAATCATGTTGGACTGAAGATAACACCATCGTCGTTGAAGCATAAATACAAATTAGAAATTAATTACCCTTTTAGAATTGTTCAATCACGACTTCTCTCGGCTATATGATCACATTATCAAGTCAATGCTTGACGAAAAAATTTAAAAGAGTACTTAGATTTCTAATTTTCATTCATATTCATGAGAAGCCCTAAAGAAAAAAAGACAACTTGATGGAGTTGAAACATGTATGTAACTTTTCAATGAATTTGTTATATTATTAAATAAATTTATTGAAATTATTGAATTGATAATATTAATCATTGAAAATAATAATAATCAATCACTATTGGATAATAATTTAATAATATTCTAGTGATTCATTGATTTCTCTATTCTTGTAATCATGGTACCTAATTTGTCTATTTTTTGAATAGTCTCTCATATATGTATAATGATATAGATATATCTGTTATTATCTGTTATGCATAGTGATATTTCCTGTTATATCCATGGTGATAACAATCACCCATTACGAGAAAGTATAACGACCAACATTTCCAGAGGACATCTGTTTTGGCTTGTATAGAACTGCAATATAAGCGTTTTAGCATAATCACATGTGTACAATAATTAACAATACGAATTGGCAGAATAATTCTTTTATGCTGAAGGAATGAACAACTCTGGATAAGAGAAAATAGAAGTTTCCCTATTGCAGTTTCGAACTGTAAAAATTAGTAGGTGAAGCTGGGAGATTGAGATTTTGATTGACACCAAATTTATAGGTTTATATGTTTAACAGTGAATACAATAGATTAATAATACTTCCGAACTGCATTGAAACAGTGAGACATGCATCAAAGTCATGTATCAGTGTCAACAGATCAATTAAATATAATAAAATATATATAATAAATATTATGATTAATAGTATGAAACTAAATATCAATATTGGCCCATTCCCGTATGCGGATGATTGATTAATTGATTAATCAATTTAATTAATTAAATAAATTCACACAATAAATATTATAAAACTAAAAAAATAGTAATATTGGCTCATTTCCGTGCTTGGCTGGTTGCATACACAGCGCCTTCCAAACGGAACTTTGTAGCACCCCAAAAAGTCGACTCAAATAAACAATGATCAACCAATGTGATCATTCAATGAGCGACCAATATTATGAATGCAGAGCTAGAGATGGTGATTATCACGTCATTGAGAAACAAGAAGTATTCATTTCAATATCAATTTGGCCCTAGATTGAGTCACCCACAACATAATTATATTTTCCTCAAAATGCTGCAGCTGATTTCCATTCAGTTCATTAGTTTCAACAAAAATCTAGTATGGCGCACTCACACAACTTCCCTTGCCGTTACGAAAATTGATCACCTGATGCTAAATGTTAACGCGCATCTCAAGTCTACTATTCTAAGATCTGAGCCAGCTGGTGACAGGACAATAACGCTGGATACACACGCGATCTGCTATCTCTTCATAGTGAATGATTTAATAGAATCAACAGTTGCCAACAGTTTGCAATTGAATAATAATATTTCCTCAAATTTCAAGCTTATTCTAAATTTTAAGTTAGAATGTTACTGACCATTGATTGTAGACATTTTCATGCTCAATCTTTTCTACTTTAAAGTTTTTGTTTAAATTGTATCTGAAGCCTGATAATTGAGAATCTAAAATCAAACTTCCCATAGATTGGGTGGAGCTCCTGAAATTTCCACAGATATGGGACTTGTGGCAGTTTATATAGCTTATCAATGAATTTGATTAAAATCGTTGCAGCTATTTTCGAGAAAATCGCGAAAAACCCTGTTTTTGACAAAATTTTCGCCATTTCAGCCGCCATCTTGAATTGCATTCGATCGAAATTGTTCTTGTCGGATCCTTATAGTGTAAGGACATTAAGTTCCAAATTTCAAGTCATTCCGTTAATTGGAAGATGAGATATCGTGTACAAAGACGCACATACACTCATACACATACACACACACACACACACACACACACACACACACACACACACACACACACACACATACACACATACAGACCAATACCCAAAAACCACTTTTTTGGACACAGGGGACCTTGAAACGTATGGAAATTTGTAAATTGGGGTTCCTTAATTTTTTTCGGAAAGCAATACATTCCTTACCTACGGTAATAGAGCAAGGAAAGTAAGAAGAATCAACTATAGAAAAATGGTTCCGATTATAAGCAGATATCATTAATAGAGTAGAAGTATAAACTGTATTTTGAGTGTATTGATAAGTGGAAATCCGTCTCACGAACCAAGTTGCTCACTGCTCAGACTGTGACTCACTCGCGTCTTCTCAACTGTGATGATTCATAGCGTTTCATTCTCATCAAGCAGCCAGCCAGCCCTACATGCATATTAAGCAAGATACTGCAGAAGGGAGACTGTCTGCTTTTGGAAGCGTGCACCCAAGTAATAGACGTTTGCAGAATTAAAGCAGCCTTCCTGAAACTACCTATCAACATATTTATTACCGATGCTGCCGCTTCTCCCGCGTCTATTAGGGAGTGTTCTGGCTGCGCATCACTATTCGATGTGCCCCCCCTACACCCACAATTCCACCTCCCCCCCCCCTCCTACAACAACCTAACATGAACCATGTCTCAACGCGCCAAAGGTTAATTAAGGGAAATTATAAGCTACCGCCTAGAGGCCTACTGAGGCCGAGATACTCAAGAGTCTCCTACTTCTATACTCTCACCCCTGTGGGGAGCAACTTCCTCTATTCATAGAAGACTGACTCCCTTTGCAACAGATTGTTGGTTGTTTCTGTAGTGAAGCTTTCAGATATGATCTTCCTAACAAGCCTATCGACTCGATCCCCCTTGTTATCTTATGTGTTCACTCGTAATTGAAATCAAATATTTATTCTTTAGTTGTTGATGTTGTAACTGAGAGTCAGATTGTGGGAACTCATCTCATGTCTATCCCTACCTTTCAAAATCTTCAGATATCAATTAGTTAATATGAGAATAGAAATAATACGCTGGTCAGTTCTTCTATAACTGGATTCCAAAATCTTCATCTCTTCTCAAGATCTTCAGATTCATATGATATACATGCCTATACAAAAATGATTGCACTATCATATCACTAGATTTTACGTTGAATTCATGGAATTGAGATTTATGGATTATTTCATGGGAAGGTAAAAATGAAATCAACGTATTATCCTGTTTCAGTGATAATAATGTAGAATATTTCTCCTATTTTTGGTTTTGAAGCATCCAAATTTAGAGATCCATGGATTATTCCATGGGAAGGTAAAAATGAAATTGACGTATTATCCTGTTTTAGTGATAATAATGTAGAATATCTCTTCTGTGTTTGGTTCTAATTTGTTGAGCATCCAAATTTAGAATTCTACTTCGTGGAAATGATTAAGGACTGAGAATTATGTGAAATGAACAACTACAAGACTTAACCTATTTCGGAATATGTGTAACCTTATCTAAATTTGGGAGAGGAAGAGCACAAGATTTACTTATTTTCTCCTTTCCCTATCATTATGATAATGTACTTATTGCATTGAATAATAAAGATTCTGTAAAGACCTCCAAATAAGTAGTAAAACATATTTGGGAAACTCCAGTTGTTGTTTTTCCAGCAGTCTTTTTTTTTTGTTCTCAAACAAACATCTGTTCCAGCATAAATTCATTAAAGGTTGATAACGCCTCATCTACGATTGATTTCCCAGATCAAGCCCAAACTCAATCCATATTCCTAATTAACTTCTCTAGTTCTCTGGAAAGCGAAATTATATCTATAGAGCTCGAAATTCGTCTCAAATAACTTTTGACAATTCAATGAGGACTTGATGTTGTTAGAAGAAAGAGTCCCAGAACTTTCCCGGAAATACTTCTAATTTCCAAATTTTTATCGAGGTTTGATCCCTGAACTGGGTAGTAATCTGGACTGTGCAATGATGGAAACATTTGGAGCCATCCATATAGAAGAACTCTAGCAAGACGAAATTTACATCTCTAAGTAGCAATTTCGTTCGTACGATAACGATAACGTATTCCCCGGTATCCTTGGTCTCAAACATTCCCCCTCTACAATTATTTCAGTTCTTTGTACTTGAAAGAATGGTTACACCATCATGAGATTTCAGCTGCTCGGCTGATCAATGTGGACTCGCATGTGTTGCGTCACATTGTTTTGATGCGAAATGAGGTTGTGTACAGTAGCTGTACATTGTTTTCGAGAGAGATAAATTAAATTTTCAATGGACGTGGCCTACATGTTTTTCAATTCGCGTCTGCGAATGAGAGCGGGCGTTTTTGAAAAGGGACGGTGCATTCACTAGCTAGTTAAAATATTCTTGTCTTTGTCTGTAAATTAGTTTTTACGGCCGTGGAAAGGAGCTGAACTGGATAACAAAGCCTAGCACCCACTTCAGGCTGGCGTTCCGGCGTTCTCTCTGTTCCCAACGCCTACAACAACTTCCCAGTCATCAACTTGCACTGACAAAGTATTTGAAACAACTTGCTCAGCGTCAATTAATTACCTCCTGTCACCTTCCGCATACAACATGGGACTAGACCATTAGAGCCAAGCCACACGGAGCGTTTTTTCAGGTGTTTTCAGACGAGTCGGCAGATCAGGAAGGCTGATTTCCGAACGCCAATCGGAGAGCTTCCTGCCCTGTCTAGTTCGTCTGGAAACACCCGGAAAAATCTGGTCTGGTGCACTCACACAACTTTTCTTGCCGTTATGAAAATTGATCATCTGACGCTAGTGTTCACGCGCATCTCAAGTCTACTACTATTCAAAGATCTGAGCCAGCTGGTGACAGGACAATAACGCTGGAAACACACGAAGTCTGCTATCTCCCTATAGTGAATGATTTGATAGAATCAACAGTTGCCAACAGTTTGCAATTGAATAATCACATTTTCTCGAATTTCGAGCTTATTTTCAATTTTAGGTGAAAATGTTACGAAACATCAATTGTAGAGATTTTCATGCACAATCTTCTCCACTTGAAAATTTTTGTTACAGATCAATACCCAAAAACCACTTTTTTGAACTCAGGGGACCTTGAAACATATATTAATTTACAAACTGGGGTACCTTAATTCTTTTCGGAAAGCAATACGTTCCTTACCCATGGTAATTGGGCAAGGAAAGTAAAAACGCTCTGTATGTATACTTCCCTGTCTATTATAAGACTAGATTATCAGGGCCAAGAAATATGGAGCGTTTCTTAGAAAAGACGGTAGGGCAGATAGCTATAGGATTATCAGCTGATTTCAGCTGAACCAGCTGGTGACAGGACAATAACGCTGGAAACACACGAGGTCTGCTAATTTTAGACCAATACAATCAGCCAATCGGAGAGCTTCCTGCCATGCCTATGACGTTTAAAAACACCTGAAAAAACGCTTAGTGTGGTATGGCCCTTATAGTGTAGTCCTATAATAAACAGGGAACTATACACAATGTATATTACAAAGTGTACCCACTTATACAATAACAATAACTCTTATCATCATGATATGAGAAACTAAAGAGTTTCACATTTTTTGATATAGGGTCTCATAAGTTTTTCATAATAGAGGGTCCGGTTGCATAAACATGCTTAGAAGTTCAACCGCGATTAATTGCTAATTAAAGGCGTCTTACGTTACTCTGATCAGCATAAATCAATCAATCAATAGTTTATTTCTCCTTCAAAACTATATACATACATGTCTATAATTATATAAATACAATTGACAATATCAGCAGAATAAGTTTAAAGTAGAATAGTATTAATATTAAATACGGAGGGTCCCTGTAAAGGTTGAAATACCAAATGCATACCTCGTGGCATTAAATAACAATTAAATCACAGACTTATTTTTCTTCTCCCTTGCCTCTTTCCCATTATTTGGGGTCAGCTCTCCTGGATCTTATTCGCCAGTGATTGCGATCTTGGGTCGTCTTTGCTGTTAGTTCAACAATTAAATCACAGTATTGAAATTTAAAAGACTTCTATAGTTTTCTATGCAACCGAAATTAAGTGATTCTTATCCCTGATATGTTTGAACCCAGTTGAACAATGTCTTCATGCTTGAAGGTTTATGGAGATTCGGTGGGGAAATACACATAGATAATCGTCAGACAGTCTGTTTCAAATGTGTGTTGAAACAGTTATTTGGTATGCGTCGGTTAAGGACTCTGGTTGTTCAGCACACAACCCCTTCTCCTCAAACAGGGTCCATGCTCCCCCTCCACCACAGATGAACCGCGAGAGGGGTAATCTCACACACTCTCTCACACTCCCATACACACTCTATCACACTCTCCCCATCTCTCGCTCACGCCCTCTCTTCTTCCCACTATCTCTCACTCTCTCCCATACACAATCTCTTTCCCATACACACTCTCTCTGACACTCCCTCTCTCTCACTCACTCCTATAACTCCCCTCCAACCGATAATAGAGATGACCCCTCACATGCTTTCAGTGCTCTCCATATTAGCGTGCTCCAATCCGGATTGAAAATTTTAACAGAAATATGCGCGGTATTGAGTACCACACTTTTCAATTCGTTTGTAGAAAGTGGTCCACCGATGGAGAGATGATTTTTACATTCCATGCACCCCTCTCTATAGGCATGAGCTCATCCACGAGGTTCAATAGAACACGATAGAACACTTTGAGCGAACGATTATATTATTGGAAGAGAACGATATTTCTGATGATGATCTCAAAATAAAAAGAGTGTTAGTTAAGAAGTTAACAACACAATGAATATAATTCATTGATTGATTCAAGATACACAATTATTCATTAGAATGATTGGCGGAGTACCAAAAGACATTTATTACTATTTCTTACTATGTGTATCTTTATCTAAATTTGGGAGAGGAATGACACAAGGTCACCTTACTTTTCCTTTCCCTATCATGTATTTGTTGTATGAATGGATAGTTAGAATGATTGGATGAGTACCAAAAAGACAACTACAAGACTTGACCTATTTCTTACTATGTGTATCTTCATCTAAATTTGGGAGAGGAATAGCACAAGGTTACCCCATTTTTCCTCTCCCTATTATGTACTTGTTGTATAAATGACTAATTAGAATGATTGGATGAGTACCAAAAAGACAACTACAAGACTTGACCTATTTCTTACTATGTGTATCTTCATCTAAATTTGGGAGAGGAATGACACAAGGTTACCTTACTTTTCCTTTCCCTATCATGTATTTGTTGTATGAACGGATAGTTAGAATGATTGGATGAGTACCAAAAAGACAACTACAAGACTTGACCTATTTCTTACTATGTGTATCTTCATCTAAATTTGGGAGAGGAATAGCACAAGGTTACCCCATTTTTCCTCTCCCTATTATGTACTTGTTGTATAAATGACTAATTAGAATGATTGGAGGAGTACCAAAAAGACAACTACAAGACTTGACCTATTTCTTACTATGTGTATCTTTATCTGAATTCGGGAGAGGAATAGCACAAGGTTACCTTATTTTTCCTCTACCTATAATATACTTGTTGTATGAATAAATAAAGAATAAAAGACACAACCCCCCTGAATTCAATCTCCCCGAATTTCAATTATTCATAATATACTAGTCCACAGATATAAGGTTATACTATTCCGACTAATGAAGTGTGTGTCCACAAACTGAGCAAACACTTATAAATAAGAAATTTTGAATTACGAGAGATTAAGAACCAAAATAGATAACTGAATCATCTTCAATAACAAATACCTGGAAGAATGATTTGTGAGGTTCAGAGCATTCTACTTCTCTATTTATGATCAATGATATCATTCTGAAAAGTTATAAATAATAAATTTTGGTGTAATTTGAGTTACAATAACATTTTAGAAGTAACAGAAATATTCACTAGGATGATTGGAAAAGTGTCTTTTAATGACATTTTTTTAATGAAAAAACATGTCTAGTCGAAATAAACAGTCTCATTTCAGCCAGAACAACACCACCAATTTAGTCTTAGGTCCAGAGGTTCGGTTTGTAGCTTCTTTTTATTCTATTTCCAAATTTGACCTTGATTTCCCAGTTAATATTAATTTTTATATTTTTGTTTTTCGATGTAGTCTTTGTATTTTTGTGTTTTCTAAGTAACTGAGAAAGCTTAGTGTTTTAATATCATGTCAATTATTATTTAATTAACTTTACTGAAAACGCTAAATTAGGAAAAAAATCTCAACGAGTCTGCGAAACAGGCCGATAGCCGTATTCAATTTGATAAGGACATTCTAAAGCCGTGTTCACACTGAACAAATGTTCGACATACATGTTCGGCAAACATGCTTGTTGAGGGGCTCAGGGACAAATATTTCTTAAAATTTGGACAATCATTGTTTGTCAAACAGAAAATTACTGTTTTTCCAAAAATTTTCAGTGTTTGCTGTAAAACATGAAACCTGTTTTCCCCACTTACAAATATTTTGTTTGGAGACGCGTCCACACTGGCCACGGGCGAATATTATTTGTCAAACATAATAGAATTTGCCCAAACTGTTTCAACAAACATGTTTGTCGAACATTTGTTCAGTGTGGACACGGCTTAATATTCCCTTTCTCAGAATCCCAATTATTGAATTTCTCACCTCATCCTCAAAGTTTTATAATATGGGAGCGAGAAAATTGCAAGACCAATTAATTAAGTGATCTCACCAACTTTCCGACGTCGGAACAACGTGTTGATAGCAGAAGAGAGTCGAGAGCCATCGTGCCACGATGAAGCGAATATGATTCTTATTGGTGTGATAGTGGGTGGGGGGGTGTCCGGAGGAGAACCAGGGTGGACCTGAGGGGGGAACCGGTGTCAGGATGAGTGGTAGATTAGTTGCTGACTTCTTTTTGTTCGTGCTGTCATCGTCAGACGCCCTATTAAAATAATGTAATTGCTTTCATTGATTCGCCGATTGACGAGTCCTCCACAAGTTTTTCCTGAAATAGCTCTCGAAACGCGCCTCTCTCTCTCCAGTGTATACTGGTGCACTGAGTTGAAGTGAGAGCGAGAGCTGTTCGGTAGGACTAATATTGTCTGCTCCAACTCATCATTCAACAAACGATAAGGCAATTCAACTTTTGTATTCATGTTTTCAATATTCGCGATCATTCTGTCGTTGCGCATGTAATCTATTAAACGGACTGACTTCTCATTTATCTTCCTCCAGCAAATGAAACTCAGATAGGCTTCTCTCTCTCCACCAATCCAAAAAATGAATTCTTCATTCATTCTTTCCCTTATATTTTTTCCCTCATGATCAATTAGATTATTGAATGATTAGTTAGATTATTAAATACAGAAAACCTGGTACAGATGGAATGAGACATGAATAGAGGAGTTTATTCATTCGAAGTTGTTATCCATCACGAACCATTGTTAAATATCCATTGTTAAATTACACTTTCGTTATTAAATAGAACGTCTAGCAGTCAAATTTCTTGAATAATTGTATTTATTTAATAAATTATTTATTGAATAAATGTATTTATGGCTAAAAATAAATGTATTTATTCAAGACTGAATAATGGCTTTTATAGCCAAAACATGTTGTGAGTAAATAATTTGAAAAGGTCACTTAGATTTGTATTTTCATTGATATTTAAGACTAGCCCTAGAAGAAGAAATACAATGAATTTATACACTTACTGTCACTACGAGATCTCTCGGTAGGTCCATATTTATGGTTGTGAAATTTATTCAGATGATTGACTTAGTTGTGAGTTTATCAAGATAATAATTGATGAATTCCAATCGTACAGTCAATCTACTCGTAGAAATAGGAAGCTTGGCAGATGAGAAAATGTCACTTACTTAATTTGAAATATTGAGATCAGGGTCAGGGTTGGTGACCAGACGGGGTGGGTTGCAGATCTATTTCTCAATAGAAGTGATTGGATAGAATGTAATCTGATGTCCTAAATATGCTCAAAATTATTGCCAATGTAGATCAAAGAATTGAATAAAATGCTTTGTTGCCCGGTTGCACAAAAACCTGTTGAATTTTGATGATAATTGACCGAGCGAAGTGAGGTCTAAGATTCAAGTCGACGGTTTGGCATTTCTCTTAATGTTTGAATGTTTAAATGTTTGAATGTTCATATGTTTATATGTTTATATAATGCGCATTTACGGCCAAACGCGGTATTAGATTCTCATGAAATTTGACAGGTTCCTTTTTTAATTGCGCGTCGACGTATATACAAGGTTTTTGGAAATTTTGCATTTCAAGGATAGAATGGAAGGAAAAAGGAGCCTCCTCCATACGCCAATATTGGAGTAAAAATCAGACCATAGAATTATTCATCATAAATCAGCTGACAAGTGATTACACAGATGTGTGGAGAAGCCAGTCTATTGCTGTATTTCCATAAGGTTCATAGTTTCAATCAGGTACTTGTGGATGAGAATACGGTGTGAGGTCTACTGTTCACAGAACTACTAGTGGAAAGTCCTGAGAACCAATCAGAGAAAGTTTTTTGGAGAGGATTTTGGTTCTGATTGGTTTTCGTTGTTTTTAATCGGGGTTGAAAGCTAACAGGCTTTTGTGCAACCTGGCCCCACGTCAATTCTCTGTAGCTCTATCAAATTCTGAAACAAATATCATTGTTCTCGTAGAATATTCTTTGTTATCGATATTAGTATTTCCAAAACTGAATTACTTTCTGTAATCAACGCTTGTCTGAGTTCTTATTCATGAAGTGATCTGCGTCAATTTATGAACTATTGTAGAAACAAAACAAAATAATCAACTTGTGATTCATTCATGAAGAATCTTATGATGAAGGGGAAAATGAATACATGCATTGATATAATATGCGATATTAGTTCCACTGTTTGGCAGTATAGCTTCCAATGAAAATTGTTATTAGAGTAATTATTGGAATGTCCAAACAATATCCTCTCCACTAGAATACTCTCCACATAGTTTATAATAGAGAAACAAATCAAATTTCAGCACAAAACAATAGGCTGAGGCAAAAATTACAGGGATAGTGTTAATGTGGAGCCATTTTGTTGCATCGGCGAATGAGAAGAAGTTAGAATGTAGGAGGGGACTTCAACCGACTAGCTCGCTTGTGATTGGTTGAAGCCGTGTGACGCAGTAGGCTTCTCAGGTGGACTTGAATCTGCATCCACCAATAGAATTTGAGTAAGAACCTCTCGTTCGAAACTTTTCTCTCTTTGATTTTCTATTACAATATTTCAAATTGTATTGGAATGACTTCATATTATAATACTGATAATATGTGGAATGTGTACATTGCAACGACCATGGAGTACATGGGAAATGAAAACCATCAAAATCATATGGAAGTTGAATCGTTTTCTCTAGCTCCTTTATTCTACAATGTTGTTCAACATCTTCTTCTTCTTCTTACAAACAAGGATTAGGCTTTGACCTTTTCCGACTCACATCTAGCCGCAATTATTCAAATAAACATAAAAAATCCTATTATTGCCAACGCTTGCGTGGTCTGCCAACATCTCTTTTGCCTACTGACTGATAATTATAGACTTTAAATGGTATTCTTTCAGCTGACATTCTTTGAACATGCTCCCTCCATTGATGCCGATTCTCCGTAACTCTTTCATTCATGCTGCAGATTTTCAATTCTTTCCTAATATCTTCATTCCTGAAATGATCTCTTCTGTCACATCCCTTGGTTCTTCGGAGAAATCTCATCTCGGTTGCCTGCACTCTACCTTCAAGTGGCTTCGTAGCAACCCATGATTCACTACCATAGAGGAGGACTGGAGCGGCCATTACCTTATAAAATTCCATAATTGTATCTGTTCTGGCTTTTTTACCCAAAGTCCTGCTGATATTTCCACATATCATTTGAAACTTTCCTATTTTCTTCTCAATATATAATTCATCTTTGTAACTAATGTCACTTCCTAGATATGTATATACATAGATATGTATTTGTTCAACATTTCTGTACAAATTGTTCAACAAGTTTACATTTTCTCAAATTTTACTGTACACTGTTCCTCACTTACTAATAGATATATTTATGTTTAGCTGTGCAGGAAAATAACATCATTGATCCATGATTGAAGTGTTCACAAATTTGCCTGCTTGACTTCATCGTACATCAAGGAGTTCTGCATTCAACGAATAATGTTTATCAGTCGATTCCATCATATTAGTTTCATCATTAGTATTCAACTTGCTGGTCACTGGTATGCGAAGTTTTAAAGATTCCACGTTTTGCCGAAAATTCTCTGACTGAAACTTTCCAATGAGTCATTTTTCGAATGTTCATTGATCATTGACGAGACCTTATATCCGCCTCATTTTAATCGTGGGATTTTCGGATTCGTTTTTCAATTTTGTTCCTGTTGAATTATTCATCGAGTTCGAAAGCAAATTTTTTATTCCGGATGATTCCCAAATATAATAAGCTTCCTGCTTGTGCGTGGGTGATGGAATAGGAACATGGCTTATTTATGGGATGATCAAACGTCCATGCCTTCCGACGGGATTGGAACATACGACTTTATATAAAATAACCAAACTTGAAATAAGAATTTTCCAAAATCTTCTTCTCAAGAGTTAGCGTGTATCTAAAAGAATCTATCATTTCTTTTCCTCCACCTACTGTCTAAAGTACTTACTTTACTCCCTGAAACCTAATACTAAAGTGTCACTTTTTCGCTCTCGGTAGTAAAAAACAGAAAAACTCCCTAGGGAGTAAAAGTGACTCCATTTAAATAAAATGGGGAGCATCTCTATTTTGAAACTTACATTATAATAGGTTAAAAGGCCTAAGCTCAGATGAGAAAGCATAATAGAGGTGTCTGTCATTGAGTCAACTGAATTCAATACCACAACCAGAAATTTGATTAACTCATGAAATATACTATGTATGTTTCTATGATAATTATTATATTCTTAATATTAGTAGACGATAAAAATTTATACAATTTTTAAAATATTTCATTCTATTCAAAATACCAGCCAACAAATATTTTTGATCTGCAATTCAAATCTGAACCGCGTGATCTGGAGTCAGCCATTTTTGGTAGCTGCTCAGCTGATATAATTGTTACAACTTTTGCCGATAGATAGCGCAATTGGCAGTGCCAATCAGACGACCAGTTTTTAGGTTTTATATTTAGGTTATGTTGTTAGGAATCATTGTCACCAATACGTAAGTTATTAGAATGATTTTATTTGCTGTTTCTATAAAAAATTTAGATGGAGGAAAAATTTTGTGTACATCACGAGCGAAAAATACTTCTTCTCCCTCAGGAAAATTGCTGCCCTCGGCTTCGCCTCGGGCTTCAAACTTTTCCCACAGGGAGAAAAAGTCCTACTTTTCACTCTAGATATACAAATAACTATATATATCTTGCTGGTTATTGAAACATAACATTTGAATTTCTATATATCTCACATGGCAAATTTGAACAATGTAATTATGATGTGGAAGTGTAGTAATAATCAATGTAGAAGAAATCACAATTTTAAAGTATATAATTTTCCCAGTGTGAAAGGAACATAGGCCGCTGTCATCATCTAAAAAACTCGAGGAAAACAATAGTCAACACTGAGAGACATTCTCTCCAGAAAGCACAAGCTCAGCAATGAAGTGTGATAAGAGTCTGGTCAGATTAAATGATTTAACAGTGTAAAAATTTAATGCTCTTCTCACCCATGAGACATGCTTTATTTCCTCCGCCCGCCCCGTTCCCGTCCCGCCCCGCAGACGGTGGCGGAGCTCGTTTGTGCGGCTCTTCATTAAAAGTTTCTTCAACCTTGTTGAGGAGAAGAGGCCTCTCGTTCCTCTCAGCAATAACACTGATTCAATTTCCCTCGTCGTACGCGTGTAATTAAGCTCCGACCACTTGCACCATTCTTGAGAAGCACCTGATGGCTCCTCTCAAATGTTCATTTTGCAACAGCTCAGACAACGACCAACCGACCAGCTGACTTACCTAATCTTACTCTCTCTCTATCCATCACTCAGGATAACCCTTCAATCCCTCTCTCTTCAACCATCACTCTGGATAAATCTTCTCTCCACACCCGTCTCTCTCCAGCCATCACTTGAGACAACTCTTCTCTCTCAACCCTTTTCTCTCCAATCATCACTCAAGATAACTCCTCTCCTATCACCCCTCTCTCTCCAGCCATCACTCGAGACAACTCTCCTCTCTTAACCCCTCTCTCTCCGACCATCACTCAAGATAACTCTTCTCATATCACCCCTCTCTCTTCAACCATCACTCCAGATAACCCTTCTCTTCACACCGCTCTCTCTCCGCAACCATCTCGCTCTCCAGCCATCACTCAAGATACGAAACTTTTTAATTCACCTCTCACCTCTCATCTAGCACTCTTTCCATTTCTCTCCCTCCTCCAGCAACAAAATCATCTTCAGCCTTTTTTCCACAGTTTTACCACAAATTGCATCGCATTATTTCTGCACCTAACAATGCAGGTCATCAGAACTGTACTTTATTCACTGCTCGTACATTTTGAAGCACAGTAGATAACTTTGTCGAATGTGGAGAGGATGTCGGCCAGATTTTCATTTTCATCATGGTAAATTTCTATGTTTATTGTTCAATATCATATTGTAATATTGGGGCACCGAGCTTCACTCGTTATTTTCATTTATTGATAAACAGAACACAATTCTCTTAAATGATCGTGTTTATATTTCACAGCTGGCTATACGTCATCTTATGAATCTCGGGGAGGCGATGTTTTGATTTTTCACATACTCACTCTTTTACTATCCACAGCTGTTTCAGCCGAGGATAAATTATCATTTCAATGTCGTTAAGCGAGTTTTCTCAAGGATGAGACCTAGAGCAATCGAATCTTTATATCATAAACCTAACAGGTTCCAAATTTCGTGAAAATCGTTGGAGCCGTTTTCGAGATCCGTTGAACTTGAATAACCAGATATAAAATAGCCAGATATAAAAATAACCAGATATAAAGATAACCAGATATAAAAATAACCAGGAATAGAAAGAAAAATAAAAATCTTAGTACCCTTTTTGAAATATTTGATCATTTAATATTCTTTTAAATATTAATATTTTATTGTGATTAAACATTTCAAAAAGGGTACTTATTTTTCTTTCTATTTCTATAAAAGTAGCCCTATACAAAAAAGAGATAGAAATAACCAGATATAAAAATACAGAAATACTGAAATTTCTCACTTAATATAATAGGATATATTATCAAGAAAATTTAAATTTAATAACTTCAACCAAAAAAAAAAAATGAATAAGAAATAGATTGAACATATCAAAATAAGCATATGTTCATATCAAATAGTATCAACTTGTTTATTTATTTTCCACATTTCAACTTGAAAATGACTTAAGCTATGGTCGAAACTAGTCGTTGTAATATTTTTCATAATAAATGATTCTTCAAGTTTTCATATTGTTCTTATTAATTTGTATATACATGGTACAATAGAACATTGAGTCGGAATATGATGCATACGAAGTGAATATGAACTTTTCGCCACACTGCACAGAAAACAGCTGTTTTCCAGTCCCTACGTAGATCTGAAAGACCTTGTTTGCAGACGACGTCAGAAAAGGGTTTCTTTTCCGGTCTAGGCCAGAAAGTTGTCTCTTTCCAGCCGCTCATGGAAGTTGTTAATAAGTCATCCGCTAGATCGGGCGAGTGTCCACTTTCATCATCAACTGAATTCGCCATGATTTCAGTTCCAGTTTCGAATCAAACTAATTCGCTTCGCAACCAGTTTTATTCAATTATTTATTGTTGATTAGTGCATTCCGAATTTTCAAAAATGCTTGAAGATGACTGTGGTATTCCAAGTGAAATTTTAAAAGAATCTGAAATCCTGACTGCAAATCTTCTACCACTAAAATCAAGAGATAGGTACGATAGCTTAACGAGTATTCTTTATTTATTTTGTCTGCAATACCTGTAGTGTGGTGAAAAATATCGTTCGCACCACGGGCAAAAATGTTTTTCCAGCTCTCAATCTTTTCTAGTCCTCGGCCTACGGCCTCGGACTTGAAAACCGATTTCGAGCTGGAAAAATCTCATTTTCTGCTCTAGGTGCGAAATATACTATTTCTTCTGGGGCTACTGGAATTATTGAAATATCAAGTAATCTCTTATTATAATAACGACATAGATAAAGTCAACCACGAAAATAGTCCGATAAAGATCTAAACGATCAAAGCCCAGCACACACACACATCGATTCATGTTCTTTCGGTGAAATAATTCCGTCCTTATAATTTCTATTATATTAAACAGATGATTTCAAACAGATGATGTTTGTCAAGTTCCGTTTAATCTGCTAGAATTCATAAGGACGGCAAAATATCGTACAAACAAAAATCGATGTGTGTGTGCAGGGCTTAAGGGCCGAATGGAGATACTCGATTTACGTCTAGACTAGACGCCTTTCATCATATCACAACATGAATTTAGTCAATCGCAGGAAAATAGTCCGATAGAAATATAAACGATTAAGAGCTGTATGCAGATGCATAAAACTGCGTCTAGACTAGACTAAACGGGTTTCAACTTGAACGCCGTTTAAACCATCAATCGGTGGAATAGAAACAAATTGAACGTTTGGTTTAAACGGGTTTATTTGTAGCAGAACTATGAGTTATAGATAAGCAAGCTTTAATTTTTATCCGAGAGTGGTTATTGGTCTACATGAACGAATCCTCTAACCTCACCCATTCACTGATGAGGATTTGTGGAGTAGAGGGAGAAAAGGATCAAGTTGCTTAGCGTTAATGAAGTGGAAAAATGTATCAAATGACAAATGGAAATAAATTGTGAGTTGCATTTGTTCAAATGCTAATTAATTAATAATTATTATTGAACAAAAATCCCAAACAAATGCTGTGAATCACCCCGAAGACTTCTGCTACTGCAAATTTTCATCTAGCTGTTCACCCTGTTGTCAATATTTGCAGTAGCATAATTCCTCGTGGTAATTTACAGCATTTAATTGGGTTTTTGTTTGATAATAATTATGTATCAAATGAATTTTCTTCTTGCTAAAGGTTACTCCATGACTTATAACTGGTTGATGAGTTGATGATCAATATAATAAGCTAATGGAAGTGTGTTATAGGGTAGAGTGGTAAGGGTTGAATGCTCTAAGGAATAGGAATCAAACTCATCAGCGGTGCAGTGAGAATCAGACTAAAACAGACTAAATTTCAAACTTCCAGACCAATAAATTTTACTGGATCACTGTATTGAATATCAAGATTATAATGGAAAAAATCCTCATGTGATATCACTTATTGTGAAGAGTCAAACTGTTTGAAGAAGTCATCCTTGAATGGAAATGAAGCAAGTGATTAAACTCATTTCAATTCACTATAGAATCTAATCAGTCATTTCTATTCTCAATTTGTACACATTCTATGGGAATTGATACATTTGTTCTTTCAAAAATTGATGAAAAAATCGGGAAATATTGATTGAAAAAGCTAAGAAGATGGTTTGATCAAAAAGTAAGTTGCCTCACATCTCCACATGCGCTCAATTCTTGACTCACAGTTTTTCTTCTTGGATTCCAATCGAGCTGACACATCTCCCCTCATGGCATGAATAATATACAACCTAACACCTCGAAATTCATTTTCTCATACACTTTTCTCACGTCTCTTTTCTCATAAATCGTTGTTTCCCCCACTCAATCTCTTAGTGCCGGTTGCGCAACTGCCGGTTAAATTTTAATACTGATTAATTACACGAGAACCAATCAGAGAAGCCGTCTTTTCGAAAATGCCTTCTCGTGAAATTAATCACGGTTAAAATTCAACCGGCTGTTATGCAACCGGGCCATATAATTACACTTTTCTCTTGAATGAGAAAGACTAAGAAATTGTCAAAAAAACACAGATTTATTGATACTTGGAAAGACCGGTTTCGGTTATTACACCATTGTCAATCTCTGATGAACAATTATCAGAGATTGACAATGGTGTAAATCAGTCTCAATCACATTTCTAAGTATCAATAAATCTGTGGTTTTTTGACAATTTCTTAGTCTTTTTTATTGAATATGAATAATTACCACAATATCAACTTCTCAACTACACAAACACTTTTCTCTCTCTTCAAAAGGTTCCTGAATACGGCAGGAGTCAGTTCTATCATTAAAAAACGTTTTAATCAATTTCCTCACATTAGTTTGATGTACTATGATGTTATAATCTAACTCAGTCTCATAATTTGAAATCACATCGATTTGATCTTGGATGGAGGAAACTTAGTGTAGGAAAAAAGTTACCTTCGTTCATTCTATCGTTGATTTTCATGCATAACTTTCAATTTATATCACATTTGGGAGAGAGCCATCCTTTGAATCTCTTATTCCGCTAGTCGAAATTTTCTCAGAAACAAGATGGTTTGATTACTGTACTTCCACGGAGTGGAATCAGTTCCAGCACGGAGTGAAGATCGATACTTCTTCACTTTGGAATAAATATCTCGATCACCTCAATGATCATCAATGTTCATTGAAACAAAAAAATAATTCGTGTGGATGAGGCTGGTCGTACACCGTTTAGTCAAGACAAGACTAGTTACGTTTTGTCAAAATACTTCACATAGCTGCTTATGAAGACATGTCTTATTGCAATGACTAATCAGTGTGAGTTTCGTCACAAGCAGCTATGAACTGAATTATTCTGACTAAACGTGTCTGATCCTGTCTTGTCTTGACTAACTGGTGTGTGCCTAGCCTTAGTTCTCGGTGAAGCCGGGTCTATACTGAGCAAATGTTCGACAAACATGTTTGTTGAAACAGTTTGGAAAATTCTATTATGTTTGAAAAACAATGTTTGTCAGTGTGGACGCGTCATCAAAAAAAATATTTTTAAGCGGGGAGAACAGGTTCTCATGTTCCACAGCAAACACTGGAAATGTTTGAAAAAACATTAATTTCTTGTTTGACATAAAATGATTGTCCAAACTTGTAAAAATGTTTGTCCCTGAGCCCCTCAACTAACATGTTCGCCGAACATGTATGTCAAACATTTGTTCAGTGTGGACACGGCTTGAGAGTATCACACAATAAACAATACACATCCTCTCATTTCATAAAGCCTATGAGTTCAAAGACAATAAACTCACACTGAGTAATTGAGCGAAATCATGTGAAAATTTAATATTCTATTAATAATTATTCTGATAGGAAAGTTATTGAAAGCATTGAAGAATGAATGTTATTTATAGAAGTCAATCGAATCTTTGGCATTATCCATGCAAGTGGGGTAGCTCCTGAAGCATTTGAAAAGATTTCGCGCCGGAGAAGAAATGTAAATGCAACGTCATGAACGAGGAGAGAAAAAGTGGCGTATTAGTAGGGAACGTGAAAAGGGAAGGAAGGGAATATTGCTGTCGAAAGAAAACGAAGGGCCCAGACCGATGTGGAGGGAAAATGGAGAGAGAGGAGGAAAATGGAGAGGGTAGGAGAAGGTAAGGCCGCCACCTACAAAACAGATTACCTCTGCCCGAAATTTTGGCATTCCTGAGCGTTGTAGCAGCTCGCACCCTCTCTCTCGCACGCACCTTCTCAGTGATGACTTCTATGTAATGAGAAAACATTTGCAGAAGTTGTGGAGAAGACAAAAACAGTGCCAAGGCGCGCGTTTGGACACTCATTAGTCGCTTTTAATCCTGTTAAAAGTTGGCCTTTGTCCATCTTCATCTTGTCAGCCGGACATCAAGTGGCACGTGACCAGTTGATGGCGCCTCAGAAAAAATCAAATCGGAAATGGAGAAATAATGGAAAATGTGTAGTATTGGAAAGAATAAATCAATGAATATGATATGAATTATGGATTATGGATTATGAACAATAGATTTGATATTATATTATATCGTCTCAAGAATTTCGAACTATGTTTTCATTATGAAGTAGTCTTGGAGAAAGCCGTTGAGCTCCATAATTCCGTGTCTATGAACTCTTCAGCTGAACTCTGACCACACAGAGAGCGATCTGCTATCTTGAGGGTTTGTATATCTATAACTAAGATATGCGATCTCATATATATCATATTCGAGAAAGTCTATGAGCTCCATAATTTCGTGTCTATGAACTCACAACTACGTTGTGACCATACATAGAACGATCTGCTCTCTTAAGGGTTTGTATATCTATAACTAAAATATGAGAACTCGATTAATATAAAATAATTTCATTTTGAAAATGTTGGACAAACAACACTAATTGTTGTAATAAGTTGAATCATTAGTCTTGAAAAAAGTCTCTGAGTTTCATAATTTCGTGTCTATGAACTCTTAGGCTTTCTCAAGGCTTTTCACATCTATAACTAAGATATTATGCGATCTCAATAAAATATTATTACGTTTCAAGAAATTTGAAAAAATTCTCCATGGAAGAGTTTCGAAGAAAGTCTTTGAGCACCATAATTACGTGTTTAACAGTGATCTGAAGGTGCCACCACACAGAAAACGATCTGCTCTCTTGAAGGTTTGTATCTATAACTGAATTATACGATGTAGTTGAAGATTTAGAGACTCATGGAATTGCAATTGCAAATTGCTCTGTGTGGCAGCACTCTTACGGCGAGACCATATTCGGCGTTTTTTTTAGGCATTCTCAGACGAGTCGACAGTGCAGAAAGCTCTCCGATTGGCTGATTACCCGCTGTTTCACAAATGCAAAGCCAATCAGCCAATCGGAGAGCTTCTTGCCCAGAGGATGTTCCTGAAAACGCCCGATAAAGGCATGATATGTTCGTGACCTTGGCGTGGAAATTTCTACAAGCATGTGTTATTAAATTTGAAATATTATAATCCTCTCTAACTATGTTATCAGATAGAGAATGCTGGAGTTTATCTCTTGTTGGTTCAGTTCAATTAGTTAAATGTGTTCATGACATGATTTCTAATTGATTGAGACAAGTATACTTCTCATAAACCTTGATTGAATAGAGTCTCTAAGTTACGAGCCATCCTCAGACGAGAGTAAAGTTATTGCTGGAGGTGAAGATTAGAGTAGCTACGTGCTTTGTAGTGACAAGACGCTTGTATCGAGCTCTGAGCTACCTGTGGTAGACAATCGTCTAACTGAAGGTATTTGCACTTCTGTCACCCACTCATTTCATAATGACGGAATAGATATCAGCGCTCTGCCAGAGGGACTTTGAAGATTTGGTTGGCTTCAGCAGAGGGAAGAGATCACTGAAGGATTAATCGTGTGGCATTAACAAGTTGCATATCAAACTTGTATGGAGTATGAGGAACATACAGAATAATGGATACAGAGTGACTCACTTGTAAGGTATCTCCCAAGAGAGTGTAAGCTGTGAACTCGTAGGAAAGAAAATCACCAGAGGAATCGTGGGAGAATGCTTGTAAATTAGGTTTATTTACAGTTTTATATTATTTAGTTACTTACTTGATCACTAACTTCTCAGCTCTACAGGTATTTACAACCCTTGGCCTCCCTCACATAGCCTCTCCATCTGACTCGATCCTCGGCCTGCCTCCTCCAGTTAGGAACTCCAAGCGTCCTTAGATCGCGTTCCACATCATCCATCCACCTATTTCTTGGTCGACCTTTTTTTCTTATGTTATATATTTTCTCCTTCCATGAACATTTCACCACTCTTCCATCTCCCATTCTCAACATATGCCCCATCCATCTTATTCTGCCAGCTTTCATCGTCCGCAAAATGTCTTCATTGTTTAAGAACTCTTCTATTTCAAAATAATTGTTTCTTTCTCTCCAGAGACCATTCTCAAAAACAGGGCCCAAGATTCTTCTCACTACCTTTCTTTCAAAAACTCTCAGTCTTTGCATATCTCCAGCAGTAAGCACTCATGTTTCCGATCCGTAATACACCACAGACTTCACCAATGCTTTGTATAATAATTGTAATTTTCTAGCTCTTGGCAGCATTCGAGATTTTATCTAGTTCGTTCCTTCATTATTGACTAGAACGTAACCCATGCTCTGCAAGGGTCTATTTGAAACCTTGACACACTGAAAACTTGGCTACTAGAATCTTGAACATTTTTAATAGGCCTATAACCATCCTCGGTGAATTAAGAATCTATAAGCAAAGTTTCGATTTGATCAGTCCAGTATTTCAGACGTGATGATGCGTCATTCGTAAATGTTCTATTCCGTACGTGTATAAGCTGATTCTTCCCTTCATTATGTTACTAGCCGTCAGGCTCGCTTCGCTCGTCATATCCGTCTAGCCAGGGGGCTCCGCCCCCTGGACCCCCGACTGGATCGTCCAAGAATGAGATCAGCAGGCTCGCTTCGCACGCCTGCATTTTTCATTTGAGCATTTTTATCATATGTTAGAACAATCCAGTCGGGGGTCCAGACTAAACGTCTGGCTAAACGGATATGGCGAGCAAGCGAACCTGACGACTAGTAATATGATATTCCCAGGATTGAAGTAGCAGTGCACAATCAATTTTTCCGCGATAAATGCATTTAAATCTTCAACTTGGTGCCAACCTAACAAAGTCAACTCAACTTAATGACAACCTGACAAAATTATTAATTTAGTTACCAGTTAACAACTGTTTCGAAGAGGTACTCTATCTAGTTTATAGTTCTATATTAACATATGATATGGGAATTTCAATTATAATTAAGAGATTGGGAGAAGAAGAATATACAATAGACGAACTTTGAATCCTTAAAAACAACCCTCAGAGTTAAAATATTGCCAAAAGATTTCTTAGAGCGCCTCTAAAGGGCCAACTGAATATACCTACCAAATTTGAACGTTTTTGGTCCTGTAGATTTTCAGTTCTGCGAGTGAGTGAGTGAGTGAATGAGTCAGTCAGTCAGTCAGTCAGTGAGTGAGTGCCATTTCGCTTTTATATATATAGATAGATTAGATAGCCTACATCACTACGAGTATCACATCCAACTTTGTATGTTCTGAGAACAATTACTCAAATATCAATAATCAAAATCAGAATCATCTATTTTCACTACAGAACAAAAATTCATATAACAACTTTGGATACAGTAAAAATTTGCAACATTCGTTTGCGTTGAGTTATGATCATCAAGCTGCTATATTTGCTGTTTGTATGAAAGCAGCCTTTCATATCAATAACTCTACTTGAATAACATCAACATAATCATGGAATGATTCATGAAACTTACCCGTTCATCAACAGTTTCTCCGTTTAAAAACTTGGAATACAAATGAGAAATTGTAGCACGCAGATTCCACAATCCAGGGTGTTCACTTTCTTCCACAATCCCGTTTTTATTCCGTGAAGTAGTCCCCTTTCAAGACGAGGAGCATTTTCTAACAAAAGGTTCAATGGAATGAAACTTATTCTTCGAGCCAGGAAGTTACTTTCGCTTAGCGTTAGCGTGAATTTCTTTTTTCTTGCAGTCAGTTATTGATAAATATAATTCATCAGCCTTTTCTTTGAGAGAGACGGAGATTACTGGCTGTGGAAGCCGGTTCTTGTAGTCCCCTGGAGAGGGGACTTTCCTCCAAGATTGCTGCAAATGAAGGTTATGCAAATAAGTCACGCTTCTGATCAATTTAATGTACTCCTCAGCATTCAACTTTCTCTCATGCAACGTCATTAATATTCTGCTTTGTAAATATGATAAAAAAATCAATAATCTTATGAAACTTAATGAAAAATGAGCTTCACATTTTCTCTAAACGTCTATGATCCTGGGATGAGTTTTATTGTTCACAATGATTTGCCATTCCTTTCACATCGCTCACGATAATCACTCTATCAATATATATCAATCTGAATGGTGAAGTATTTTTATAGAGATACTTGAATGTTCAATATAATATTATAGGAAATCACTAGTACCCTTGTTATTTATTGTTATTATGGAACACGACTAGTTTTGGACTGCAGATTGTGATTCATTTTGACACTTGAGAACGGGATAAATGCCCAAGAATATTCATACAAAATATCAAATAATGGTACTAGTCATTCACTATAATATAATTGAACAATCTGGATGAATCAATCAATCGTTCCAGTATAATGTTATGCTAGAGTTTAGAATGTTATACTGCACAACGATATTATTACTATCGGGAAGAATATATACATTTTTACTTGAACTACACCAGAGAAGTTGTGAAATAATATTCTTCTCCTTCTTCTTCTTCTCTTCTTCTTCTTCTTCTTCTTCTTCTTCTTCTTCTTCTTCTTCTCCTTTTTCTTCTTCTCCTTCTTCTTCTCCATCCTCTTCTTCTTCTTCTTCTTCCACCTCATATTCTATTCAAACCTCATATGCATCCATCGTCTCCTTGGACGTCCTTGGACTCTCCGGGTTGTAATTGAGCTCTAAATCATATTGATAAGAATTATCTCGTTTCTGTAATAATTTTGTTCCATTGTTCTGCACTAGAAAATAATCAAGATCATGATGATGAAGATTTTCATAGTAAAGTACAAGATAACATCCTGTTGTAGTCTGTTGTACTCATAATATTGATTCCAAATGTATGAATGTGATGCTTATAATGCTCATAGTAACGATTCTCCGCATAGTATTTGAATATTCTTCCCATCGCTCATCCAGATAAGAATTAGAAACATTTCATATCTCTATCACACAAAAGGAATCAACTGGATACGCTGTATCTCATATTATTCCCCACATGATTAAACTTGAAAGTATCAGTTATTCATATGCATTACACATAATATACGAGTATTAAATAAGTTGAATACATTCTCATACTCTTAGTATGAACTTGTTTCATTGACGAGTCTCACATACTCGAGTGACAACTCGTAGTATCGGTTCGAATCTGATGTTAATAGTGGAGTTTTGTGTTACCTCACGACCCTGCCATCTTGCACTCATGGTTCAACATAATATCCACGTTGTTGGGACCGAAGATAGACAAGGAAGAAGAAGAGGAAGAGAGATAGAGAGAGATGAACAACGAGAGAATGAGAGAGAGAGAGAGTGCTGAGTGATATGTTGTCAAGAGTTGCAACTTGATCCAATTCTGTGACATGAGGAGTGAAATTGATAGGATTATTCAAGTGGTGGACATGACACCTTGACAGCTGGTCAAGGGTTGCATTCCTGATTCCCAGTCTATAGTATTTGCATGGCTTTCTCTCTACAAGTGTGAGTTTGAAAGCTACATACAAGGAGATGTGTTGAAAATATATTTTATTTGCCATTACAATATTTACAATCAGTATTTATATTGAAAATATAATAGATACTATAAATCTATATAAAAGCGAAATGGCAGTCACTCACTGACTGACTGACTGACTCACTCACTCAGTCACTCACTGACTGACTGACTCACTCACTCACTCACTCACTCACTCACTCGCAGAACTAAAAATCTACCGGACCAAGAACGTTCAAATTTGGTAGGTATGTTCAGTTGACCCTTCAGAGGTGCACTAAGAAATCTTTTGGCAATATTTTAACTCTAAGGGTGGTTTTTAAGGGTTTAAAGTTCGTCTTTTAGCTTGTATATTCTTGTTATTCTCTCAATTATAATTGAAAAAAGGCCATACCATATGTTAATATAGAACTATAATCTAGAGAGAGTACTTCTTCGAAACAGTTGTTAACTGGTAACTAAATTATTAATTTTGTCAGGTTGGCATTAAGTTGAGTTGACTTTGTTAGGTTGGCACCAAGTTGAAGATTGAAATGCACTTATAGCGGAAAAATTGAAAAAAATCGGAAAATAGCGGAAATCGGAGCTATTCCTGGGAATATTATATTACTAGCCGTCAGGCTCGCTTCACTCGCCATATCTGTTCAGCCAGACGTTTATTCTGGACTCCCGACTGGATCGTCCTAACATATTATAAAAATGCTCAAATGAAAAATGCAGGCGAGCGAAGCGAGTCTGCTGATCTCATTATTTGACAATCCAGTCGGGGGTCCAGGGGGCGGAGCCCCCTGGCTAGACGGATATGGCGAGCGAAGCGAGCCTCACGGCTAGTGATACATAATTTTGTAAGTATGTAGTAATTTGCATGTAGTTAATCACAGATACTATCGAAGATTCACAATATAATATAATGGAAAATTGAATTTTGTTCGATATTGATTATTGAAAAAGGTTGGTTATGGTACTACATTCTACATTGCTTATTGCAAATTTATGTTTATATCATTTTCGCTAACGCTAATCACGGACAATATAATGTATTCCTCATCAATCCATTCATCTTAATAAGCGTTAGTCTATTGAGAGCTCGAGTTGTACATTCATTCTACAACCTTCTCTTTCGAAACTTGTAGAGTTCACGGTGCGGATCAAGACAGTTTTCATGTAGACCGGATCATCTTGGATCCAGCAAAAAAATGTATGATAGTTGATCAAAATCAACGTCTAATCAGATATTTATTCGCAATAGCAAATTCTCTCTTGAGGCAGCTTTACACACATCAATTTTTGGTTATATTATTTGTTACCATCCTTATGAATTCTATCAGATTAAACGGAACTTGAAAGACATCCTCTGTTCGACGTCTTCTGTTTAATCTTATAGAATATTTATAAGGACGGCCAAAAATCCTTCGTCCAAAAATCGATGTGTGTGTAACTGGTTTTCCAGCATAGTCTCTCATACGAGCATAATCATTTTCAGACAAGCTGCAAGATTATGTTTTATGCTATTGATTATTGATTATGATTCTAATTTTGATTGAAAACTCCAAGATTATATCTCATGCTATTGATGATTGATTATTGATTGTTATATTGAATAGGTTAATCCAACACGATCAGTTATTTATTAATCTATCCCATAACACACATAGAGCACTCTCTTCCAATAATTACATTATTCATTTCATAAACTATCACAATTTCCAGTTAATCCTTTAGATAGGTACTTGTAAACCCAACACGATACCTACGTTATTTATCAAACCATTTTATATCATCCATAGAGCCCTATCATTTAATAATCAACATAATATGTATTTATAATGATATAAATAATGAATATCATTTATTTCACAAAGTATCACAGTCTCCTGTCTATTCTGGAACACCAGCGATTAACGGTCTCCTCCATCAGCTGTATGACTCTTTACCGTAACTCTTTTGGCTGGCATTAATAGTGACGTTATGGGGTGAAAGCTGGGTCTCATGAATAATAGCGCGCGCAAACCGAACGAGCAAGAAGAAAAGGAGGCGAACGCCTTGCCGGCAACAAGTGCTCTGGCAACCCGCCACGTCTGGGTCTGACAGCCGATGGGCGTCCGTCGAAATATGAACGCGCAACGCCCAAACGCCGCGCCAAACGCCAAACGATCGGCCTGGCACGCTGCTCGCTGGCTCAATGCTCTTTCGCTCAATTACCCTTTCCGTTCACACGCTCTGCTGGAAGGAAAATATAATAGAATCAGGGCAGGGCACACCAACCTTGTGATAAGTTAGTGGGATATTTTTGTAGAAAGTAACACAGTGCTGGCAAAATAAACTATGTATTCTGGAATGAATGCATTGCTCACCAACATTGGAATGAGTTAGTTGAGTATTTTTGTAGAAAGTAACAAACTTGGCTGGCGAAATATACCATGCATTCTGAAATGAAGGCATTGTACACCAACATTGAAATGATAATTTGGATATATTTGTAGAAAGTAACAAACTGGGCTGGCAAAATATACTATGCATTTTGAAATGAAAACATTGCACACCAACAACATTGGGATGAGTTGGAGTGGTATTTTTGTTTAAAAAGAATAACATCAGGCTGGCAAAATATACTATGCATTCATTTCAATCGGGTTTTCTATATTCTGAATTCTCTTATATTCCAAAATACGAGAAATTGCGCCTAAAAGGAGTGGCTTAATATGAAGAGAATTCAATGTTCAGGCTTCCATTTTCCAAATTTCACTGTTAACTCAAGTCCTATAGTCCGTACAAAATTAATTCTGACATTTCTCCAATGTGGCGTAGAGAAATCGAGGGAGATCAGCCAATTACAATGATTAATAGAGTCATAGGTAGAAGCACAGTTGCCAATTTGTCAGTCATCTGACCTCTTTCAGACAGAATACTTCGCATATGTAGGTAGCATGAGCACATGAACAATCACGAGAAGTTGGAGAACTCTGGCCGCTTCAAAACGGCAACATCGCGCCTCTGTATCCCTCCTGCTGTATGCTTTCTCTGCTGCGCATGTCCATCCCAAGTGAGAAGTAATTTTGTACAGAGTATAGTAGTTATTTTTCGTTAAGCTATGTGACGCTGGTAGTCTCTCATACTGTACCATTATTAGATTCTCACTCAATCAAAACAGTAGTAATGGATAGTTGTCGACAGGAATTGGCTTGTGTTGGCAGAAAATTGGTTTGAAACTGGATCATGAAGACATATACCATGAGCTATCTTCTTATGCTATTTTTTCTCTATGATAAAATGCTTCAATGAGAGATCTATACATCTACACTAAAGATCTATACATCTAGAGATATATACATCTTCTTCTATATGCATCAGGAAAGTTGTCAACAATAATTCGTTAATGTAGTATTCTTTATTGATTTAGTGGGGTCCATGTTTTAATGACAGTGGAGAAAGACAGAGGAACGGTGTCGCCGATTTTATGCCTTCCTATTTGCTCATAATTTGTAAATATTGTAAATTGGATTGGATAAACGCATCATTTGTTGTCTTACCCAGTTTTAAATCTTGATGGTTAGAATTTTAATGAAAACTATATATTTATTCTCATCGACCGATTGTAGAAAGATGTCATGTAATTTGAGACAGGGTTTACTTGAACAAACCCTCACAAGCATCGAGCCACGTCAGCTGTTGCCGCAGAGTTTCTTGTTGAGCACCATGCTGAAGCATGATGTCTTGGTTTCCATTTGCGACGCAGCGCCGAGATGAGAAGTTATCCGCGCTTTGCTGAGCTAGACGTTTGCGAAACGCTGTTCTGTTCCCAACAGAAGGTGGAGGAAGCTGCCTGCCTCAGCTAAGTCTTCGGAAATGAACAAACACCCCATGCGGTGAAATGTGCATTGTGCAGTGTTTTCATCTCCCGAGGGACAACAAGAATCAAAGCATTCCCCCACTGCAATGTTGTTCCTTTTCATCTAGTTGACTACTAAGTCCCAGTCATCAATAGCAGTAATCTTTGTCTGCCGTTAGTCTACAAGTACTGTTGCTTTTGTAGAAGGCCTACGTTCAGATCATCATCATTTACAAACCAATGCCATTTACATCATACAATATTGTTAATCACGGTATATAGAAGAAGACGGTAGTTGTCACGCGCAGCATGTTTGTTTTAAATTTCTGGTGTAGCTGACGTCATTTTATTTTCAATCATCTGTTTTCAACAAATAAGTTTCATAGATTGCCAATAGGTATTAAAAACCTTGGTTTGTGGCTATGACACAATCTAGCTATCTCCCGTTTTCATCTAAATAATTATTGTGTTGTGAATGACATCACGTTTAACCTGAAAATAAATGTTTTCAAGGAAGAAATGTTTGAAATTAAAATATTTTTTTAATTTGAAAATGATTTTTGTGTGTTTTGAATCATAAATTGAGTGTGTAATTGAAGAATGTTGAAGTGACACATAACCTAGCTACATTTGGACTGTTGTATAAATTAGAATTGGAACCGTTTTAGGCTTCATTCACAATATTTAAATGACATCACGTTTAACCTGAAAATAAATGTTTTCAAGGAAGAAATGTTTGAAATTGAAGTATTTTTTGTGTGTTTTGAATCGTAAATTGAGTGTGTAATTGAAGAATGTTGAAGTGACACACAACCTTTTAGCATTTGGTCTAGGCTACTGTTTTATAAATTAGAATTGGAACCTTTTGGTTATAAGCATGTGGTACTTTCCTATAATTTGTGTGATTCTGAATGATCAAATGAATGAGTAAAATATATAGTTTCTGAGAATAAGACATTTGGAGCACGCAATTCCAAAAATTGAGGCATAATTATTGAGAATAATATAATTATCCGGTGATGGGATTGAATCTTCAAAATAATTGAGTTTTCTAAACCTTCAATTGCTCTTCATAGTTGAAGAATAGTTGAGGATACTACTTGATAGTCTATTAAATAGTGTTGAGGATAGTAATAAATTATAATCACTTCTAAACAAGAATTATACTTATAGTTATAAATTATAATTATAGTAAATAGTAATGAATCATAATTATACTATTCGATAGTCATCAAGTACTTTCCAATTCTGCCACGGGTTTACTGGGAATCATCCTTAGAACCCTACCTACTCTATCTACAGCCAAAATCCTTTGTTTATTGTTCACATAATATACTGTTCAAATCGATTCAATGTAGATTGATCTAGGGAGAACGATCTACACAATATAATTTTGTAGATTGATCTAGGGAGTACGATCTACACAATATAATTTCCCCTAATTGATGGACTATGATAGCCTATTATTGGACTTATTTTTTTCAGCAGTGGAAATAATATAGGCTATAATTTATCTTTTAGAAATTTTACTATTCATAAAATTTTGGAGTGGAGCAGTTTTGACGGTCTGTTGCTCTCGCCCAGTCATATCTATTGATTATGATTCGGGACTGTATAAAATGAATAAATGGATGAATGAATAAATAAATGAATGACGGATGAATTTAGTAATTGATATTTCATGGTATGTCATGAATAAATCCGAAAATATTAAAAATGTGATACTAATGGGAATCAAACAAAGATGCTCATCCCTCATCATCATCCGTCTCATCAGCCACGCACAAACCTAGAGACTTATGTGGGCATCATTATTAGCAATGATTATCATCGCTTCCCCGTAGATAGATGGATTTGGTGATTGGGATCATATGGATTGTCATAGATAACTTGAAAAATCTTCAAAATTTGGTAGTAATGAGAATCAAACAAAGATACTCGTCTCTCATCATCATCTCATACCCCACGCACAAACCTAGAGCTCAGTGGGCATCACTCTCAGCGAAAAAAATTAACAATTTCATGTCAAGACCACCTCATGTTGAATTATACATGTTTGTTTCAACAGTTATTATTACACGTGAAATATTTATCCACAACTGAGCTCCTCTTACATTGCCACTCATATTTACTGAATTTCTGGAGAGTAAACAGGAAGCGCTCTGCACACTAGCGGTGAAAAAATAATTGACGTATTATTTGAATTCCGATCAGCAATGTTAATCTTTTCATATACAGTATTTTCTACATTACATACACTGAATTCCTAGACTGAACCGGAAACGCTCTACACTCTGGTTGTGAAAAAAAACAATTGACGTATTATTTGAATTCCAATCAGCAATGGAAATCTTTTTATATACAGTATTTTCTACACTAGTAGTTCTGTGAACAGTAGACCTCGCGCTAAGTAAGTTACATTAATCTGTTGTTATGTTTTCTGAAAAAATAATAAATAATTTATCAATATAAAATGTCTAGAAAAAATCCTAAATAAACATAGAGCTTTCTGTCCTATCGTACCGTGACATGTCGTCCCGGAATGTGAGTGTGAGCGCTGTTATCAGGTCTGGCTGAACTGTTTACTAACGTTGATGGAAAGATACATTTTCAAGATGTTCGATGTTTTCGAACGGGTAGTAGTATAGTCAACTGTCTAACGTTGATGGAAAGATACATTTTCAAGATGTTCGATGTTTTTGAACGGGTAGTATTAAAGTCCACTAGACAGCTGATTTATGATGAATTTATTCTAAAGTCTGATTTCTACGTTGATATTGGCGTTCGAAGGAGACTCCTTTTCCTTTTGTATTATCCTTAAAATGGACTAGTAGTTCTGTGAACAGTAGACCTCACGCAGTATTCTGATCCACAAGTACCTGATTGAAAATATTCATTCATGCGAACTTTATATGGAAATACAGCAATAGACTGGCTTTTCCACACATCTGTGTAATCACTTGTCAGCTGATTTTGATGAATAATTGTATAGTCTGATTTTTACCCTAATATTGACGTATAAAGGAGGCTCCTTTTTCCTTTTATATTATCCTCGAAATGCAAAATTTCCAAAAACCGTGTATATACTTCGACGCGCAATTAAAAAAGGAACATACCTGTCAAATTTCATGGAAATCTATTGCTACGTTTCGCTGTAAATGCGGAACATATAAAAATAAATACAAACAAAAATAGAGATGCAAAACCGTCGACTTGAATCTTAGACCTCACTTCGCTCGGTCAATTAACTGAATATCAAGACTGAACAGAAAACGCTATAAAATCTGGTGGTGGAGAAACAATCATCAAATTATTTATGTGTTTGAGGTGAAAACCCAATATTTGTATTATTAATGTATTTATTTATCCATATATTACTATCCAATTCCATATTGTACGCTGAATGTGAGTCAAGACAGGAAAAAGCCCTGTTTGGAATAAGGAGGAGATTTATACATAAATTGAATCATAAATACTACAGTAGCGTTGTTAATATCAGTACAACGAATTCTGTTCCGGGATCAGGAAACTAGAGCAAACCAGGATTGCGTTGCTCATTGCTGACAAACGGACACGCCGTCAATTCACTAGAGTTTTGAGTTGTAGAAGTTCAAACTTAAACCTTTACGCTTGTTCAAATCTAATAAAGGTGGCTAATTCTCAGGCGGTCCCCGTGCGATTTCCGCCAACTTTTGACGGTAGAAGTTAGTCGATTGCCGCTGAAAGTTCGCCCGACCTGGCCCCCATACACCTGAGCACCGCAAAAAATCTCTTCTCCATTCTCTCCGCACTTTATCTGGGAACAATCAACTCACTTATACACTCAACTCATACTTATTCGAGAACGTTGTGAACTAAATAGCTACACAGAAAATTATGTAGACACTTTATTAATCAAGTCAGAAATCTCTTCTCAATTTTATAAGAGAAAAATCAACTTGCTTATCCGTCAACGTTGTAAACTGAATAGCTACTCTGTATTGAAAATGATTCAGATACTTCACTAACAAAGACAAAGAATTTCTTCTCCATTCCGTCTCTAACTTTATCAGAGAAAAATCAACTCACTTATTAGAGAACGTTGTGAGGTAAGCTGCTACAGTTCATTGAAAACGATGTGTAAATTCTTCAAAAATCGAGAGAGTTTCGGAGTTTCGATTTCAAAATGATATTCCTTATTTGGCCGTTAGGAATCGACCAAATAAGATAGATGTATAAATTATAGCTAGATTTATTTATTCTCAGGAAGCTTACCCAAGCTGGAAACTGAGATTTTTTATGATTTCTCATAATAACTATCCTTTCTTGTCACTCCATTCTAACTCAAATACCATTAACATAATAATAATTATATTGTAAAATAACATGAGTTTACTGCTAATAACTACTCAACTTACTACTGACTGAAGTTTGAAGACTCAACCCAACTGAGAATGCAAACCATGGTCTTCAAAATTAGAACATATCATAGAGAAAATATTATATTATCCACATGCATCGTTATGAATGATTCATACACAATTCGAATGAATTGATTCATACACAATTCGTCTTATTCTATAAACATCAAACAATAACATAACATAATGTAAACAATAAAATGATCATCATGGAAACTAATTTTCAAGTTATGAATAAAATTTATAGAACGAATACCAAATCCTCACATAGGACTGATATTGAAAGACAATAGTAGGTAAACTCTCACATTCATTATAGGGATGATAACAAATACAATTCCAAATACCATCTTACAGCATTGCATTCAATTAGCAGTGGAACAATTTAAACTCTTGATTTCCGTTCCATGACTGGCTTCTCTTTCTAGAAACTTGAATTTATCCGGGGTTTTTCTTCTGTTGGTATGTTGAGGCTGGATTCAGCCGATTTTTTCTGCGTGAGAATGTGGGTAGTAGATGCCTTGAAAGCCATACTGATCCATAAATCATTCCATCTTCGTCTTATTATCTCTTAATCCTTCTACGCAGAATTTTATCTCTCTCTCACCCACAGTTCCTCTCGGTTTTGTAAAACTACTCTTCCACAACTCTTTTCTCCATGCGAGTGAACAACCAAAGAATACCGTTCTCTCTATTCATCCTACTTTTTGAAACTATCTCTCTCCTTTTTCCTCGCTGGCATCCATAGTATCCAAAGCCAAGAAAGGAACAGCGGATAAGTATGAGCGGCATCTGTCAACTCCCAGGCATATCACACGGAAGATCGCGTCTACAAACTCTACTCTTGAACTTTTTCTGAACGGTTGACGCAGTCATGAATTCATCGGGTGGTCTACCAGTTTTTAGCTGGAAGCTACACTCCATGTTCAGGATACAAAGTATTCGACAAACGAAAGATGTTTGTGAGTTTGTCAATAGTATTTGAGGATATTTCATTTGAAATGATATTCAATTACACTTTGGCCAAGAAGCTGATTGTAGATGGATAATTTCAATTTCATTTATCGCCAATTAGAGTATTCAAGACATATTACAAGATCTTCATAATATGACATATCATTAAAAATATAAATAGACTACTCATACATACATATACTTGAATAAAATAGAATATAAAATCAAGGCATCACCAGCAAAAAGAAAATCTTTGCCGGCTTGTGAGAGTTGCATAACAGTGAAAGACAAATTTATTTGTATGGAATCGATTCCTCAGGTATCTTGTATTCTGATAATACATTTTCAAGTTCCAAATCTAAAAACCAAAAAAATTCATAGTTAATGACTCTCAGGATAGGTCGAGCTATTCATACTATTATTTGATTGTATGGTTAGAGATGTGGTATCTCTCTCTAATTTGTATTGACAACATCAACGTCTTTTATTCTTTCAATTTTTATACTACAATGTATGACGATGTGCTTTGACACCATAAAATAATTTTGAAGAAACCAACTAATCTTTTACAGAATTGTGAAATTGAAAGAACAGATAGCCTAGTCAAGGTATCACTCTAATAAAATCGAATCTTATTTATGATAAGGAGTAGTCATATTATCTATAAAGCGATAAGAGAACCATGCAAAATTATAATTATGCAGTAATGAGAATTCTTTGGCAGAAATAAAATTATAAAGCGCCTTAGTTTATTATTGGCAGAATAATTATTTATAGAAAAAAAGATTGCTTGTACATTTGAGGTTAGAATCCTTTTTTTTTATTTAATACTTCAATCAATCTTAGATCAGTCGACAAATTATTGAGTTATTATCGATAAGCCCAGGCTAGGGACATTAACAGCTACACTGGTATATATAAAAGATACCATACATCACAAGAATGTCGCCCAACATGGATGGCTATATATACCACATCACAAGTGATATCCACGTTATAATGGCCGTATTTGATTGACATTGGTGTTGTGATCCTTCTCTAAAATTCGACAAAACAGATAGCGTTATTCGTTATAAGCTCCAAAAGTTGCCAGATCGGTTCTAACAATAAACACATTTAATTAACAAAATATTCAATCTCAATTGATATTTTCTTGACAAATAAAATATGATTGATAATTTTAGACAACAATGAACAGTAGCCTAGTTAATAATAGGTGCATTATACCGGTATCATATATTCTCTATCGAAGGCAGCGGCAAGGCAAAGAATCGGCAACACAGTTCTACTATTTTTGACCGAGCGAAGTGAGGTCCAAGATTCAAGTCGACGGTTTGGCAATTCTCTGAATGCTTAAATGTTTATATGTTGCGCATTTACGGCTAAAAGCGGTAATAGATTTTCATGAAATTTGACAGGTATGTTCCTTTTTAAATTGCGCGTCGACGTATATCCAAGGTTTTTTGGAAATTTCGCATTTCAAGGATAATATGAACGGGAAAAGGATCCTCCTTTATACGCCAATATTGGAGTAAAAATCAGACCATAGAATTATTCATCATAAATCAGCTCTCCAGTGGATTATAATACTACCCGTTTGAAAACATCGAACATCTTGAAAATGTTCCTTTCCATCAACGTTAGTAGACAGTTGACTATAATACTACTCGTTCAAAAACATCGAACATCTTGAAAATGTATCTTTCCATCAACGTTGTAGACAGTTGCAGCCAGACCTGATAACAGCGCTCACACTCACATTCCGGGACGACACGTCACGGTACGATAGGACAGAAAGCTCTATGTTTATTTGGGATTTTTTCTAAACATTTTGAATAATTGATAAGTCATTTAACAATTTTTGAGAAGACATAACAACAGGTCAATGTCACTTACTGAGCGCGACGTCTACTGTTCACAGAACTACTAGTTATCCACTGCGTTTATAACTTGGACCTCACTATAGTCACTAGATTATAGGTTTTTATTGAATCGACCCATTGGTTGAGTTCAAAGCCACTGATCGGTGAGTGAACGATGAGATCGGTGAGTGAACGTGGCTCTGAACGAAGCACTGTTTTGTCGTTGAACGATGCATAGACTCACATGCAGCCCTAGATTATTTGGAATTGAAATCGGCCATTAAGGGGACAGCCTGGAAGATTATTACATACTAAAGATTTTTGAGATCTATAATATTACAAAAATATATATATCATATAATATCTCGCGCTAAAATACCTCAATGGAACCTTTAATTTCAAGTAAAAGCTAGCATTGGGAAGGCATAGGTATTGTACGTTTATACCTCTACAAGGTCTTTGGTCTTACTGATAAAAAAAATACGTCATATCCGGTTCGTTCACTGATCAGTTGATCGTACTTTTCCACGGATAGAGAAGAACGTAAATAGAGTAGCTGAACTTGAACAGACATGGCTGAATACGAGGTTGTTTACAAATAATGGACTCCATTATAATGTATTTGGGAGCAGAGAAATGCATGATTACATAAATTCAATAACATTTAAAATATTTTACAAAACATTTGAAACTACTCCAATCACCTGATGGTTTTCCATTTTGATTGATTACAATGAAATAGGTTAAGTTCTAGTTTTGTTTACAAAATATGATCAACAGGGGAAACATGTGTCAGTCATAACTCATGAGCAACCGTTCAGCCACAGAATACACACAAAATGGAAGGTATCAATCTAACCAAGATTTGAGTGCACAAAGACCACGACACATGACTGCATCATCTTGTTAGAAATTGAATCTACTGCTGTATTACAATGCTACACTTTCTTTCAAGATGGCGGATTATGGCGTCAAGATACTAGCCGACTTTCAGTTCTGTGGTTCATCTGTGATCACTAATCTGTGGTCAGGTTTTTTACTGAACGTAAAAAACCCGATTGAATTGATCAGTGGCTTTGAACTCAACGATTCAATCATGAAAACTTGAGTAGTGACGTCATCAATGACTTGACGTAGATAAGAAGCAAGCAATTGGAATGGCCTAGATTGCGGTCCAATTGCCATCAGTTTGAAGCGATGATATTGCTTAGGTAGGCAAGAGAAGAAGAAGATCCTCTGAAGTAGCTGGATACACAACAGTTCCATTATAGAGGGCCGTCCTTAGTGACTTTCAGTTGTAATTAAGCTGCCTTATAATGTTCCAGTCCGTTGTTTAGATAGCCCTCCAAAAGCTCTTAATTGCTTTTCTCCGATATTTTACTTTGGGAGCATTTCAATATCTGATACTATCACGGCAGCCTTTGTGCCTTGCACGGCCCGAGTGATTAAAAACGTACATAGAAGTGTTTTATTGGCGTCGAAATACCTTTATCGCTGATGGGAGCTGAGCTGAATAATCAGTGCATCGTTGCACACTCAAAGTAAAAGCGTTCTGATTGCATTCCGATTCAGGAATTCCTCTTCTCGGGTCCTCTCCTTCGTCTTATCTATGCCACCATGATAGTCATTACCTGATCCATGAGCTTCAATTTATTCTCAATTCGCAATCAGCTGTTTGTATTTATTCACTCTAATTCATATATTTATTTATTCATTGATATAGTTACAAATCATATGAATATGATCGGGATAGAACAACAGGCATAGCCCAAAACTATTCTGTTCCCAAATTTTGATAAAATTTATAATAATGAAATGTCCGAAAAAATAGGTTATGTTCTCACTAAGGAAATTTAAAGTTCAAAGTTCTGTCCAAGAATATATATTAGCTAGAAATTTTAATATTCGTCATCCTATACTATTAAACGAACAACTTCTGTTTATATGTTCAGATGTTTGGATGTTTATTACTCTCCTTGCCATATTAGCATAGGTAAGGAAAGTATTGCTTTCCGAAAAAATTAAGGTACCCAAATTTCTATACGTTTCAAGGTCCTCTGAGTCCAAAAAAGTAGTTTTTGGGTATTGGTCTGTATGTGTGTGTGTGTGTGTGTGTGTGTGTGTGTTGTGTGTGTGTGTGTGTGTGTGTGTGTGTGTGTGTATGTGTGTGTGTGTGTGTGTGTGTGTGTATGAATGTATGTGCGTCTGTGTACACGATATCTCATTTCCCAATCAACGGAATGACTTGAAATTTGGAACGTAAGGCCATTACAATATAAGGATCCGACACGAACAATTTCGTTCAAATGCGATTCAAGATGGCGGCTAAAATGGCGAAAATGTTGTCAAAAACAGGGTTTTTCGAGATTTTCTCGAAAACGGCTCCAACGATTTTGATTAAAGTCATACCTAAAATAGTCATCGATAAGCTCTATCAAATGCCACAAGTCCCATATCTGTAAAAATTTCAGGAGCTCCGCCCCATCTATGCGAAGTTTGATTTTAGATTCTCAATTATCAGGCTTCAGATACAATTTTAACAAAGAATTTCGAGTGGAGAAGATCCAGCATGAGAATCTCTACAACTAATGTTCAGTAACATTTTCACCTGAAATTAAAAATAAGTTCAAAATTCGAGAGAATGTGATTATCCAATTGCGAAGTGTTGGCAACTCTTGATTCTATTAAATGATTCACTATGAAGAGATAGCACACCTCGTGTGTCTCCATCGTTATTGCCCTGTCACCAGCTGGCTCAAATCTTTGAATAGTAGACTTGAGATGCGCGGGAACACTAGCGTCAGGTGATCAATTTCCATAACGGTAACGAAAGTTGTGTGAGTGCGTCACACCAGATTTTATGTTTAGATGTTTGTATTTCACCGGATCTCGAAAACGGTTCTAACGATTCTCACGAAATTCAGAACATAGTAGGCTCATAATATCAAGATTCGATTGCACCAGGTCTCATCCCTGGAAAAACTCGCTGAAGGACATTAAAAGGATAATTATTATTCATCATTGGAAAAACAGATGATAATAATTATTTCGTCGTCTGTTGGTGATGGAATTGAGTGAGCGAGTTCATGTGTGTGGGACTGTGTCAAAATTATGACTCAGCTGTTGAACTTTTGTAATCATTCAATCAGGTACTTAGTGCCGGTTGCAAAAAAGCCGGGTTATTTTCAATCCTGATTAATTCCAGTGGATCCATCTTTTTGAAATGGTCTTCTCTGATGTGGTTCACGTGGAGTTAATCGGGATTAGAATTTAACCGGCTTTTGTGCAACTGGGCTTTCATGGAGGGAATTTTTGCATTCCTCTGGGAATTGACTGTGATTAGATAGAACATTTCTGTATGAATGTTATTATAATTTCTTCTTTCGTAATAAATTGTTTATGCTTTAGTACTCCAGAGCGAAGCTGGGTCCCCGATATTCAGCTTGATTTCTACAAAATGCATAACAAAAGAAAAAGGAAATAGAAAATGGGAAGTTGATTCAATCTATTTATTTTCTTCTAGAATTGAATGGTAATATTGCTGATGACACTGGGGGTCATAATATTATCATGCATCATCCACGTTCAACGATAATCTATTATTATACACTACACCTGTTGCAAATATAAGTGAATAGTATGGTGATATTTTTATCACCATAATATTCTAACGATGATAATGATTTGAATATGATTATGATTTTGATTTGATTATAGTGTTGTACGATAGTAGTTTGGCTGGAAAACCCACTTTCCAATGGATCAAAATTCATTTTCACTTTTATCGAATCATTTCTCTATGAAATAGCTTATATTTTGAATCATATCCGTTTAGAAAACAAAGACAATGCAGTAACAATATTTGAACAGTTTGTTCAATATTTTGATATAATTATTGATAAGATGAAAAGGTTGTGGTCTATCACACGTCATATATCCGACATCTCGGTCAGTAAAGAAATATGATTCAAATAGCTTCTTTCTCATTCTTTATTTATTCATTCATTAATGCGATAAGTACATCATCGAAATGATAGGGAGAGTAAAAATAAGGTAACCTTGTGCTATTCCTCTCCCAAGTTTAGACAGTGATTTAGACATCTAATTTATTTATTTATTTCATCTATTTATTTCATTTTATTGTATAAAATACTATAAATACAGTTATTGTATAAATACAATTATTATGACATTGGAGGAAAAACTAGGCTGTGCCTGTACTATTTCTCTCCAAAAATTCTGATAAAAAATGTTAATGTTGTCCAAAAGATGAGGTTATGTAATCACACACTGCTATTCTACCTCTACCGTCCTTAACACAATCTCCATTATACTCTCACGCAATAGAAAAGAAGAAATGGGGAGAGGATAGAATTAATGAGAATATCCACTTAACAGGGCGATCAATCATCAGATTATAATTATCCATTCAATCAGGAATCTTCTCACCAATTCGTCTTCCAATACCTATTCAACTGTTCGGTTTGCCAGCTCGTCATTCTATCACCGTGCTATGATATCTGTAGCTATGATATCTCTAGCTACAAGCATCAAAAGTAATGTTCTTCGAATTTCGCATTCATGAATTCTTCCTGTGACGATTTGGGTCAGAAATAGGCTTTGCAAGAGACTCAGTGGTTGAGAAACTGTGTGAGTTTGAAGCCCTCGTTCTCTTAACACCTATTCAACCCTCAACCTGTTCAAAAGGTTTTCCGAAATATTTCTTGCGATTAGGTGGGTCTTTATACAAGACAAGTAGCGCATGGATGTCCCAATTCCCAACATTTGTGTAGGTGTATTGAATGGTATGCTCCCTTTGATGGGGCGTATTATCAGGCTTGAAATGGAGGCGTGTTTAAAATAGGTTTATTTTTGACAAAGTCGTTCAGTAGTTTCAAGATTGCTTGTATGAACGTGGAGCGACGAATACTGGCTTCCATCCAAATGGATACCGGTTGGGCTTGTGAAAGCTGACTCTTTTCTGATATTATCTCCTCTATGAATTTTACCAAATTAGTAAATCGGTGAATTAAGTCGATAGGTGTCCGAGATCGACAGCTACTAATAAAGCCTCTCGATATAAAATAAGGTACAAATTGGACGCGGTGATGATTTTGGCATCATTTGATGACGACGACTATATAATTAACTATATAATATATAATATATTTGGCCATATAATAATCTATAATATTCAATTTATTTATTTATAGTTATATAATAATTTGACTATAAATATAATATATTTCATTATCCATTGTTCTCCTATTGACAGAAGCGAACATATTATTTTATTAAAATGTGGCAAATTGACAAAATGTTGTGGACCTTAAGTCTCTGGAAGTGGTATCAAAGATAGATAGATAAATATCTATGAAGAAACTTTCTCAAGAAAGTAAGATATATCCATATTTCTTTATACATGAGCATATAGATGCATGATTTTAACTCAAAATTATACACTCACACACCTAGAAATTGGCCATTTTTTGTATTAGAATATGGCCTTAAGTACACTCAACAAAAAATTTTCCATTTTCGACCGAATTCGACTTATGATGGATGATTTTGGACCGCCTTGACGAGCCGAGAAGAATGAATTGTAGTACGATGAAATCTGAGCATTGTGTCAAAAGTTATGTGTTTGAAATTTTTATTCTTGAGGTGTCCTGAAGCGCGCCTCTCCACTAGGAAATACTAAAATGAAGTGCATCTAACGGGTGATTCTCATAGATAATAATCTCATGAGCTTATGTCATTGTGCGAAATATCAATGTGAGGACAATGTAGTTGGTGATGATGGTTGAAGCTGAAAATTAGGTGTTTTTCACAATACAAGGAGCATTGTTGTCAGGTGTACCTGGAAATCTATATAAGATGGAGCGCTCTATCTGATTTCAGATTGTAGAGCACAAAAATACGCTCATAGGGATTTCGAATTATACATCTAAATGATAACAATCGGAAGATATTGTTGATCGAAAACTAAATTTCTTCAAAATTTATTTCTTCTTCAAATTTCAATCATTTTTGAAAAATCATAGCTCAGTACTCATTGAAGATAGAGAGTTCCGAATGATCTAATTTCATTTATAATTTTATAACCTAGAAAAAATCAAGAGCGAATTGTTTTGTCCGATTACGAGATTTGGCAGAAATAGCTGAAAACTGGAAAATGAGCCGAAAATACGAGGTTTTTAGGCCACTCTGTATCTAGCATAAGGAAATTTTGCATGAAGAAATTGGTTCTGGACTTCTCTTATGTACCCAAATAATATATTAAAAAATCTGAACTACAATATAAATTGCAATCAAACACCCCCTTTTTTATGTCTATATTGACTGGACTACATCATGTATGATAGAAAAAAGAAATGTGAACAATTACTGCTCACAAAGTGCTTCGTGAATCGGGAAGCGATGTAATATAATGAACAAAGATGAGAAGCTCATCAAAATTGCATTTTAGGGAACAATCTTTATCAATCTTCTATCTTAATCTTCATTCAACTGAAAGGACAATAACTTCTGTTGAGGAATGAGACTAAGGGAATTTTCAAGTCAAAAGATAGATAGATAATTTAGCAGCCACTGACCTCCTCTCAAAGGGGTATATGAACTTGTCAATCATTTAAATTATTCAACTTAAATTGTGCATTTATAAAACAGATCGTAACATAATAATACTCACAATGGTCTACGAAAAATCACCGTGAACTAAAGCAACTGAAGAACTCCTGAATCGTCCTAAAAAGCACTATCCTTCCAGTAAGGATAAAGTCCTTAGGATATAGTCTTCAGCACTAAGATAAAAGCACTATCCTTCCAGTTCTGTCTTCAGCTGAACTCTCAGTTTTTCAAGCGTTAGACACGTTAAATGTGTAGGTAATGCATTGAATAGATGAATTCCCACGCTGGTTACCCCTTTCGCATATAAAGCTGTACGATGTGTTTCATCCCTGAGTATATGTCTGTATCTTGTTTAATGAAGACAAAGGAGTGGAGGTAATTCAGTGTAACGCGCATTACTCTGTTCATAAACAGTCCTCATCAGTACGATTCATTTCTTAGACTCACCACATCAAAGAAACAGAAGACGAAAATCCTTGACAGCTAGTCATTGGTCTGAGCACTGACCGAATACAGATGAGCAATATCATCTGAACTTGAGATCCCTGAGTTTGTCACCGTTCATTAAGAAAATTGATGCTGAGGAAACAAGGAGTTGCCTGAATGACAATCAGCTAATGCAGGAAAGCACTTGCGGCTATCATAGTGATGGCCAACTCTAATGCCTCATTTATAACCGGTATACAGATAACATCCAATACTGTATTCTTGTTTGACTATTATGGAGAGCCAAAGGCAAGGGATGGAAAGTGTTGGATCAATGCACGCCGTCTTTCCTTTGTGCTGCGAAACGAAGACATAAATCTGGGTCTCTAAAAACGAACCGGGCTCTTCTTCTAGCATCAAAAGAAATTTCCTTGCGAGAGTGTCATAGCGTTCCACGTTTTCTTGAGTTCCACCAGGATTGAAAATCGAAGCTGCATGATATCCATAAGAGTATATGTCACGATAACTTTCAATATTCCAATATTATTGTATTTACTTTTTATTTTCAAGATAAGTTCATCAATTATGTATTTTCTTTCCATAGCCAATTGATGAATTCGAACTGTTTTATCAAATTAGTGTGTTACTTCGTTCCACATTAATGAATTGGATGAAATAGACACCCAAGTTTGTGCTGGCATCTGGTGGCAGAGTTGAGAACTAATAATAACAATTATTGTCTACCAATGAGAAATCGAGTAGGCAGAGCTAGAAGGCGGAGCTAGAAATTGACACTCAAGTTTGTTTCAAAAAGACTATCTACAGATTATAATACATGAATTGATAAATAAGACTAAGAACAACTAGAAAGAGCTTCGATAAGAGCTACCATCCAAAAATTTATAGATTCGGTAGCAAAATTCCTCAGGGTAGTAAATAATAATTCGCGTTCCCATTCAATAAATATTTTGTACTGAATTGCATTTAGAATCAAATCAAATCAAATCAAATTTATTTCCATTCAAAATACAGTTCACAAACATAAATATAAATTACATTTATGGGAAGATTAGAATCCGCAAAGAAATAATCTGAGCGCGGATGCGAGTTGTGCTATTTCATAAAACTAAAAAGAAATATAATTATAATTCTATTCTAGAAACAAAAACCAAAAAATATAATATTACTAAAAATTACTTATAATTGACATATTACAGAATAAAATAATGATATATCACATTTTTCCCGTTTGATAACGAAGATTCACGTATCCCATGGCATTATGATAGAGCATAATTATATAACTTCTCCTTTATTTGATATCGAAAATTTATTTAATTTTTAATTCGTTTCATGAAAAATTTCAATTTTACGATTAGAATTACATCCTACAAGAGAATCATCTTCATCATAAAGATAATAATTATATAATACATCATTATACAATAGAATAAGATAATAATATCATAATTATAGAATAATTTTCATAATATAATATTATACAATTTATGATAGTTCTCATCATAATAGAGAAACTTGTATCATCATACAAGAGAATATCCCATGTGAATATTTCTGATTGTAGCTCATGGTCACTCATACTGGGTGGAAAAGCTTAACATTTGGCGTAACAGTAGTGGAAGGGCGTAGGAAATAATCAAGTTGAAACGCTTTGGTTTTCTGGATGGGAGAGAGAAAAAAGGAAGAGCTCGCCGCACTATTGACTGTAAAGAATCTGTAGATAAGCCGGAATATATGTGGGCAGGGAAGTCGTTGTCGAGACACGACCTGCATTTACGACTCGGCAGCATGACAACAACGCCTTGACAACGCCACAGAAACGATCACGACCCAACGCACGATTCTGCATTCAGTTGTTGTTGATCATCGCATGTTTTCCGCGGTTTTGTTATTAAGGTTGCCGGAGACTACAACGGTGATACTACATCGGAAATATTGCCGTCGTAACGACTGACGCGCAACATTTTTGTCCACTGTAAATGAGTAGTAACTGCGTTTCTTCAACTCAATTTTTGATGCCAGCTGAGAACGGCCAATGATAGGGCACGGCTAATCGGGTAGAGTAGAGATTTGAAAACCGTAGTCAATGAGTAACAATGGTCACGTTATCATCAGTGGCCACTATGAGGAACAAGGATAGATTATATCTATAATATTATGAAGGTGCGGGATAGAAAATTCACGAATGACGCATTATATCACGTCTGTACTACTCAATTAATTAACTCGAAATTATGCAAATGGAAACTTGATTCACCAAAGATAGTTATAAGCCTATTACTTTACTTGCCCTATTACCATAGGTAAGGAAAGTATTGCTTTCAGAAAAAAATTAAGGTACCCTAATTTCTAAATTTCTACACGTTTCAAGGTCCCCTGAGTCCGAAAAAGTGGTTTTTGGGTATTGGTCTGTATGTGTGTGTGTGTGTGTGTGTGGTGTGTGTGTGTGTGTGTGTGTGTGTGTGTGTATGAGTGTATGTGCGTCTGTGTACACGATATCTCATCTCCCAATTAACGGAATGACTTGAAATTTGGAACCTGAGGTCCTTACACTATAAGGATCCGACACGAACAATTTCGTTCAAATGCAATCCAAGATGGCGGCTAAAATGGCGAAAATGTTGTCAAAAACAGGGTTTTTCACGATTTTCTCGAAAACGGCTCCAACGATTTTGATCAAATTCACACCTAAAATAGTCATTGATGAGCTCTATCAACTGCCACAAGTCTCATATCTCTAAACATTTTAGGAGCTCCGCCCCATCTTCGCAAAGTTTGATTTGAGATTCCCAATTATCAGGCTTCAGATACAATTTGAACAAAAAATTTCCAGTGGAGAAGATTGAGCATGGAAATCTCTGCAATTAATGTCCTGTAAAATTTCCACCTAGAATTGAAAATGAGCTTGAAATCCGAGAAAATGTGATTATTCAATTGCAAACTGTTGGCAACTGTTGATTCTATCAAATTATTCACTATGAAGAGATAGCTGACCTCCTATGTCTCCAATGTTATTGTCCTGTCACCAGCTGGCTCAAATCTTTGAATAGTAAACTTGAGATGCGCGAGTACACTAGCGTCAGGTGATCAATTTTCTTAACGGCAAGGAAAGTTGTGTGAGTGCGCCACACCAGATTTTTTTAAATTCTACAAGTTGTCAGTTTATGATCACACCTGCTTCAATTTCAATATTATTTATATGGCATTTTTTTCTTTTTATCCCATCTGTTTTATTATGTGAATACTCTCATTATAGAAATGCTACTATTTCTCCAGCTTCTACTGAATTGGTTCCCCTGTTGCTCTTTGCTTGTACACAGCCATGGCCTTTAGAGACTTACACCCAGTTGCATATGAGTCAGTTAACTCCTAATCCAGACTAATTACCACGAGAATCAATAAGAGAATCCTTCTTTCATCTAAAATAAGATTCCTGGGTAACTTAGTATTATAAAAATGTATTTGAATGTAACTTGGAATAGGCCTATACCTAGGTGGGTGTAGCTCGGCTCCTATAGTATGTACATTCTTCTTTCCATCTCCCATGTATATATGTTAAAATTCTCATAAAGGGAAAGCACCTTTCCGGATACAATGTTCTATGTCTGTGACGAAACTGTACAATTGATTTATTATTCCCGCAAGGGACTCCTCACCAACAAAAGTCATACGAATTTACTTTTTTTTATTAATCTAGTTCTATTCAGCAAGCAACTTTTGATTGCATGGTGAATCTGTGACACAATCAAAACGATTTGATTGAATTTGGATTATAAATATCTCTCTAAAATAATCTACAATTTCAATTCCCGTAGCGAAGCACGGGTGACTCACCGGTAAAGAAATAATGAAAAAGTTATAAATTTTAAAGGCATAGGCTAATATCAATTACTTCTATAACTTGTAGTGGAACAAGAAATCTGCTAACCTTATAGTGATTTAATGATTATTATATGCAATCGAAAAAAATCCTTAATTTTAATTATTTTTCAGTAGTCGTGACTCAAAAATTGTGAAAATCATGACTATCACTGCAATTGGCTGATCTCCCTTCATTTCTCTGTGCCGGAAATTCCTCCAAGTCTGAAGAAGATTTACACGAAGTATAATAATCTTGAATGGGATATCACGATTCTGATTATGAACAAAAATCAAGAACAGGAGACTCTATTAAGTAAATAGCCCATTTTATGTGAGGTGTTAATGGAATAGTTTATATGGTTATTAATAGTGGATGGGGACTTTGAATTGAAAAATATGAAGAACCATTAGATAATCAATCGGGTTAGTTTTACCATAGAGAAACAATAGCGTAAGTATATATCCCATGGTATAGGGCGTTCATGACGCAACTTTTACTGTTATCTCAAGCCGATTACTGTCGATTATTGTAGATTTTCACTGTTTTGACCGGGTAAGAGTGTATGAACGGCACAATATGAGAGACTACCAGCGTCATAAAGCTTCAAGGGAAAGAACTACTTGGACTATCAGCTTGAGATAACAGTAAAAGTTGCGACATGAACGCCCTAATACCATGGGATATCTACTTACGCTATTGTTTCTCTATGGTTTTACAATATAAATGAGTCATTGATACAGTACAGACTATTGAATTTATTCTGATTGTACTCATGCAAGTTAACGATTCTCAAAAGGCCAAGGGTTATAATAATGATGCAAAAATCGTGAAAGGCCTTGAAGGGGTGAAGTTGTTAAAGAGCTAGTAGCCTTCATACCCTGAATGAAGATATATATTTCTGTAATAGATATGAGAAGAATAATATTTATGTAATTGAGTTGATATAGAATAGAGAATTATATTTTGCTTACAGTATTTTGGCTTGATCTAAGTATGATTCATTACAGGATGTGAACTCCTTGGGTTGAACAAATTTCATTGAAATATTATTTATGAGTTGAATATGATGCGTAAGTTTCCGCTCATAAGAATGACCAGTGTCATTTTTCTTTTCAGTTGGCGCCTTGCCCGCTTTCTTTTGGCTATTTCCATGAGTTATTCTCTTATTCTGCTTCTAAAAAGAAATAGACTGTGGGTTAATTCATCTCAAAATTCATGTTTTTGATATTTGACGGATATTTCTCCGTTAACCCTATACTATTAAACGAGCAATTTATGTTTATATGTTCAGATGTTTATATGTTTAGATGTTTTTATGTTTATATATCTGTATGTGACCGGATCTCGAAAACGGCTCCAACGATTCTTACGAAATTTGGAACAAAGTAGGATTATGATATGGAAATTCGATTGCACTAGGTATCAACCCTGGGATAACTCGCTGAAGGACATTAAAAGGATAAATACGTCCTTGGAAAAACAGATGGAGACTTTGTCGTCTGTCGATACGGGAATTGAAGTGAGTGTACGAGTGCATGTGTGAGATCATTCAGCTGATCCCACAAGAAGAAAAATTCAGCAATAAAAACTTATTTACGATTATCTCTTTTTTCAGAAATATGTTCACTTCAGAAAGTCCAAAATAGTAACTAGATGCTGTAAGCGTAGAATAGTACATAGTATATTAACAAATATTGTAACAAACATGGTACATCATTCTCAATCAAATTCATAGTATATCTATTTGTAATTGATGATGTTTTTATTTTTTGAAGTGTGAAAAAATTGTTATTTTGATGAGTTATAGTAGCTCAACCTAGAATCTGATTTTGACTGTTGTATGAATTTGAAAAGGGACAGTTTTGGGCATAAGCCTGTTGTGCCTCCTCATATAACTGTAAAAATAATTGTACGACTGAAAAAATGAATAAATAAATATAAACTATAAATTCAATCTCCCGTTACAAATTTTCTATGCTTTTACACTCCAGAGCAAAGCTCGGTCCCCCGATATTTTATCTATAATTATACTTAAACATACCTGGAGCTTAAATTCCATAGTTCCAATGGGCTGTCCATCAGAAACGCTTACCTCTCCATACTTATCTTCAATTCTTCTCACAATCCATTTGGAATGATATTTGAGGGATATTTATTCGTTAATTCATCTATAATACTCCAATACACCTCGAGTTGATATTTCATACTTTCAATAGGCTTTCTATTCGTTATCTCGTCATGCTTATTTTACACATCGTTCGTTCGTTTCCGTGTCCAGGTTAGACTAAAAATGGAACAATTTTCAAACATTATATCTATATAATGGATTTCCAGTGATTAGCCACCATTACGGCTATGTCATTGACTAATATCACATATCTAACTGATACAGATCTATAACAAACACATCTGTTTACTTAGTTTATGCTAATATTAAGTCCTGAAGAGTACATGTCTCTTGGAGCATCCTTATGCTAATATTAAGTCCTGAAGAGTACATGTCTCTTGGAGCATCCTTAAAGTCAATAGGTTTTCTGAATCCTGAATTTTCCCAAATCCATGAGTAAATTTCACACCTACAAAGAAAGGTTGAAAATAGGTTCTGCGGAGACCAATCAATAGAGAAAATATCTAATCAATATAATCATCTCAAGCCGATGTAATATACAAACTTCAATGGAGTAGACCTCATTCAAGACAATATAAGGGTATTGAGTGGAAGGATTTGAGGTGAAAATGATCCCTCTAAATTTCAATCTCTAGAATTTCTATTAGAGCTCTCTTCTCAGATGGAATTAGTTAGAAGTTGTAAATGAATTATTCAATCGAATATTTGATTTAAAAAGAAATAAATCCTATTATATTAAGCGAGCAATTTCTGTATAATTTATATGGTTATGTGGTTATCTGTTTATCTAGCTATTTGGTTACATGGTCATATGGATATATATTTATGTTCAACGAATCTCAAAAACGGTTCTTATGATTTTCACGAAATTTAGAACATAGTAAGTTTATGATATAAAAATCGATTGCACTAGGTCTCATCTCTGGGAAAACTCGCTGAACGACATGAAAAGGATAATTCATCCTTGGCTGAAACAGCTGAGACTTTCGTCGTCTGTGGATAGTAAAAAGTGAGCGAGTGATTCTGTGGATAATCAAAATATCGCATTCCTGAAATTCATAAGCTGACGTATAGCCAGCTGTAGAATATAATCACAATCATTTTAGAGAATTGTGTTTATCAATAGATAAAAATAACGAGCGAAGCTCGGTGCCCCGATATTTACTATTAAGTTAGAGCGTAACAAATTTAATGTCACCTAAGGCGCCAAAGATACATGTTCAGTAAGCTTGCTTTTCCTGCTCAAGTATTTTGAAACTTACGTGGTTTTTGTTGGTGCTACAGCGACCAGTTAAAGAAAGAGAAGATAATGACGACTCTTAAGATTACGAGGGAAACGGAGAATTGAGCAGAGTTCTCGATAAGAGGCCACTGATATGATAAACCAATTAGGATTAGCTGTAAATCAGGAAGCTTGAGTCTGTACTGTGGATCGGGACATCTCTTTCGCTTATTTACCAAGAGGCTCTGGTAACTTTTCTTCAAATAGAACTTACAGCAAAAGCGATGCGGGCGATTTGCGGCTTAGTTCTGCGGGCTTCTTCTTATTCTCATCCCAATTCTAGTTTCAACGCATTCTTCCCCTTATCTTCTGCTTCTATTTTTTCGACATCCTTTTTCTACACAATATAGCATCACATTTCAATAATGTTACATTAATTGAGAAAGATTTACATGTGATAATTTAAAGTATCTTTTTTAAAATAAATTATCCAATACTCTTCACTGCGTTCAACTAACACACAAGTTTCCAATGTTTGTGTTTTTCTGTCTATGCTATCAATCAGGGCTCTATAAGGATTGTATATTGCTCAAAAAGTATAGGTTTCAATTTCAATTTCAATTCAATTTATAGACTATTGGTCCGTGTGTGGGGGAAGAATTCCTATCTATAATAACTGTAAAATAAAAAATTCTGCAGAATTCTACCTTAATATTATTGTCACTCAACTATCACAATATTGGAAATATGTTATATAAAGAAGAATAAATATAAATTATCAATAGTTTTTTTTAATAAACAGAGCATATATGTCGTGGGTTTCTTTTATTAAAGACTTAGTATCATGTTGACTTCTTGTTTGTTGTCGGTTTGACTTCTTGCAGATGTTCACATCATCCCATATTAATATTTTCATTTTCATATAACATTCTTCTTTTTCTCTCACACATATTCTCAGTATCAAGTATTATCATCGCAGTATCCTATCTTTCTTATTGCGAGAATATAATTTTTGTGGGCTACTAGTCTAGTATTAATAAGTATTAATATTGTTGCAAAGAATCAGATACATGCAAGACTAGACGGCAATCGATGATAGCCTGGAAGAGAATTTAAGTCATAGAGAAACAATAGCGTAAGTAGATATCCCATGGTATAGGGCGTTTATGTCGCAACTTTTACTGCTATCTCAAGCCGATAGTTGATGTCATTCTTCCCTGTGAAGCTATGGGACACTGATAACTCTCATATTGTACCGTTCATACACTCTCACCTCAACAAAACAGTAGAATTCGACAATAATCAACAGTAATCGGCTTGAGATAATAGTAAAAGTTGCGACATAAACGCCCTATACCATGGGATATCTACTTACGCTATTGTTTCTCTATGGTTAAGTACAGAGTGTTTCAGAGAAACGAAAAATTTCAAAAGTTGAATGATTTCAAGATAACAAATCTTTAAATAAAGTTTTTCATATCATTCAATAGTAAAAAAATGCCATTTTAGAATAAATTTTTTTATCGCTTATCGAATCTTGGCTTTCAATTCTTACGTTGTTGCAGAATTGAAAGCCGAAATTCGAGAAGCGATTTCAAATTCCAGTTCTAATGTTAAGTCAAACCATGGACAATGTGATTGATTGATTGATTGATTGATTGAGTGCTCTATCCATGTAGATTACAATATAATTATACTGGCTTATACACTTATATACAATAGCTCACAATACAGCAAAATTATAGATGAATTTACATAATATGGACTAAGAAAATAATTATTGAACTGTATATGATATGAAAAAGCAATTTGTAATATATTAACTGTAGATAATTATATTGTTATGCATCTACATAGATCGGCGGTGATTTGGACATATCAATGTCCATTCTTCGGAAAGAATATTAAAAATATCCTCCCACTAACTCTCTACCAAATGAGAGACTATAGGAATACTCTTCAATGTTTGATTCCATTACGAACTGCTTGTTGAATTATCACTTTTGAACAACTGATAACGATTTATCTTTTTATTGCTTCTCAAATCTTGGCTTTCAATTCTTCCGTTGTTGCAGGATTGAAAACCAAAATTCGAGTAGCGATTTCAAATTCCAGTTGTAATGTTAAGTCAAACCATGGACAATGTGATGAAGAGACTATAGGAATACTCTTCAATGTTTGATTCCATTACGAACTGCTTGTTAAATAAGAACTTTTGAACAAATAATTGCGACATAGAAGTCAGATATTCATAAATAAAAGCTATTAGCTTTTACTTACATTAGTGGAGCGCTTTCGGACACTAGGCCCTTCCTCAACACGAGAGTGTTGATGAAGGGCCTAGTGTTCGAAAGCGCACCACTCATGTGAGTAGAAGCTAATACTCCTATTTATAAATACCTGACTGCTATGACGTAATTTGTTGTTCAAAAGTGACTACAGGAATGTTTGCGTAGAAAAGGAACACACCTGCAAGATGTCATCATCAAAAAAGAAAAATATGTAACGGTAGTATTTATTCTAAAATGGCATTATATTTACTATTGAATGATATAAAAAACACTCTGTAGATCTCAAAGTGGAGAATGAATTGATGAGTTACAGTATTCAATAAATAATTATTGTCACAATGATTCCTGAATAGTTTGCTCGTTTGCTCCTTTTTATGAGCTTTCCAGAGACTCTTACAAGAGTATGGGAAATGTCAAAGTATTCATAAACACATTGAAATAACACAATATGAATAATATTGACATACCATAAAGGAAGAGAAAGAGAATAAAGGAACCCTCTCTATACTCATACAGCTGCGTGATAGAGAGGACTATCATGAAACTTTTCAATTACTCCCCAAAAAACTTCCAAGAATCTTTAAATACGTTTCAATAATTATATATCTTTTTTAATTTCTTCATGAGATTCCATGCAGATTGTTGAATGCAGCACTTTTTCCACAAAAGCATTTTTCATATGAGTTCCAAGTTTGTAATTGTATATTCAAATAGACGTACTTAAATTGTTTAATTATCATAGAAATTACAAGTACCCTCTTTATACTTCTTTATATGAACACAAGAAGTTTCGAGCACTTATGCCATTTTCTAATGTCATTATCATCATCAGTATTCTGCCCTAGGGCAGGTCCATACACGAGAGATTTCTCCTTAGTAGATTCCTTCATACTAGGGAGATTCCTCCTTCTCCATCATTCTCTATCCTGTGCTATATTCTTACTTCCTCCTTCTTCCGTCAACATCCACCATAATTATTTACTCCTCCGCACCAGCACTCTCACTCCCTCAACAGTCCCTTTCATCACCTTCCTTTTCTAATGTCAATCAAGATTTTTGAGATGAAGTGGCGTAAGTGCTAAAAATAGTTGTTTTTATACAAACATTTTCAATGAGATTACTAGTAATTTCTATAATAATTGAAGAGTACAAATGTCTTTGAATTTATTCATGACACAATATGCATAACGTTGTATTAATCACTGTGCATTCACGAGTGCAAAAGCGATTCGATGTCTTGGAAACACATCAACTACTAAACGCACACGTGATACGAAATTCCAAACACCGAACGTCACCGATTGAATGAAGGGCAGAGGGTGATGTTGATGCCAGCGACTGATGCGCTTGTGATTAATCTGTCGTTGCATCCGTCGTACGCGCGTCGTGTCGTGTCGCGACGCAGTCACAGACCGACAGTCGAATGCATCCATCGCTAATGCAGGCACGTATGCACGTATGCACGTATGCGATTGCGGGGAGCGGTCGCTAAATTGGCTTCGCGGGCTCGAACTCTATCAAGAGCCGGGATTATGTGGGGTTGGAGAGTATCCGGTGTATCACGAGTGTCAAACGGGAGTGGTTCACGTTATAATGGCAGTATTTGATCGGCATTGGAATTGCTATCCTTGTCTATCATTCGACAAAACGATATCGTTTTACAGCTCTGCAACGTTGCCAGATCGTTTTTCAACTGTGTAGAAATATAATCAATTGACAAAATATGCAATTGAAATCATAAAATGTATTATTCAATCATAGAATGATATTAGAAGAATATATAATAAATAAAGTTTTGAATTACAATACAATTCAACTCAAAATTGATGATTTAAGGTCATTGAAAAACCACTGGTATAAGATGACTCTTGTTCGCCAGTGAGACTAGTAGAAAGATTAAATTATCATGATAATATAATTGATTATATTGAACAAGAATGGACATTCAATTATAAATTCATCAGATATACCGGTATCAGTCATACTGTATAGAAGGCAGTGTCAAGGCAGAGAATTGGCAACACTTTTCCTCTATGTTTTTCCACTGACATAAACAGTTCAAATGAATTCAAATGGGTTTCAATTTCTCACAAAAAACAATAAAATTTATTGTTTATAGTTAATATATCAGATATACCGGTATCAGTCATCCTCCATAGAAGGCAGTGACAAAACAGAGAATCGGCAACGCTCCTCCTCTATGTTTCTTCACTGACATAAACAGTACAAATCAATTCAAATAGGTCTTGATATCTTATAGAAAACAATAAATTTATTGTTTGTAGTTAATACTATCAGATATACCGGTATTAGTCATCCTCCATAGAAGGCAGTGACAAGGCAGAGAATTGGCAACGCTGTTCCCCTATCTTTCTCCACTGCCATTGTAATGTGGACCTCACTTTGGTGAGGCCTCTCTGCAGTCGGGGGTGGCAGCGGAGCCCCCTATCACGGCTTGCCCTCAATGGCAGTCGAGATTCGACAGGCGGTTACTGTGACACGACGGTGACGGTACGGGGGCGGCAAAGGGATAAACGCCGATAAGCCACTGCATGTTGTAGTGTGATGTTAGTGGTCGCCCCTTGCAACTTTTCAATAAGCCATCCCAACAACTGTGTTCTCCCATCATCGATGACTCTGATCGACTCTTGCTTCAACTCGATATTCATTCACCCTTTTTCTATACAAAAACACTTGGCGACAAACTTCGAACCGCAGTCGTGTTATTAAACTGGAGCCGGTCATCTGAACGATGATTAAAAACATCAAACGCTTGTAATGTTGAAGCGCCAAAGGCTCTTCGATAGTTCAATCATAACCACGTTGTCGTCACGTGCTATAATTTCTCCTGGAAAATTTAATAATCGAACATTATTTCCCAGATATTTCTCAAAGGAAGTTTTCACAAATGATATCACGGACCATGTTGAAAAAACTCTTTCTCATTCCCAGATATTCCTCAAAAAAAAAAAGCTTGCAGAAATGTTAACACAGACATTGATGGGAAACACTGTTCATCCTCTGTTTTAACAGGACTAAACATATCATATTACTGTATTTGGAATCGGGGATTGGAAACAGTTTTTTGTGCAAATTTTAGTTCAACCTGAATTCTGTGATTCAATGTCAAAAAATGGATGATTAAGCATTGAACATTTGTTCCCAATAAATTATATTTGATTGTGATTTTTTGCTGGAAGGAATGCAACATAGGTTGGATAACAATGCTGAGGAGTTCTATATAAGCATGCCAGTACAGATGTGATATTTTTTAGTGCTTGTCTGTGATTAACTAACAGCAGTGCTTCTTAGTGATTGGATAACAAGAGTCCTTGTCTTCGATTGGACAACAGCAGTGCTTGTCTGTAATTGGATAAAAGCAGTGGTTGTCTGTGATTGGCTATCAACAGTGCTTGTCTGTGATTGGCTAACAACAGTGCTTGTCTGTGATTGGATAACAGCAGTGCTTGTCTGTGATTGGCTAACAGCAGTGCTTGTCTGTTATTGGCTGAAAGCAGTGCTTGTCTGTGATTGGATAACAGCAGTGCTTGGCTGTAATTGGCTGAAAGCAGTGCTTGTCTGTGATTTGCTGACAGCAGTGCTTATCTGTGATTGGCTGATAACAGTGCTTTTCTGTAATTGAATAACAGCAATGTTTGTCTGTGATTGACTGACAGCAGTGCTTGTCTGTGATTGGCTGACAGCATTGTTTGTCTGAGTGATTGGATAACAGAAGTGCTTGTCTGTGATTGGATAAAAACAGTGCTTGTCTGTGATTGGATAACAGCAGTGCTTGCCTGTGATTGGCTAACAGCAGTGCTTGTCTGTGATTGGCTAACAACAGTGCTTGTCTGTGATTTGCTGTCAGCGGTGCTTGTCTGTGAATGGATAACAGCAGTGCTTGCCTGTGATTGGCTGACAGCAGTGCTCGTCTGTGATTGGCTGACAGCAGTGCTTGTCTGTGATTGGCGAATAACAGTGCATGTCTGTGATTGGATAACAGCAGTGCTTGTCTGTGATTGGCTAACACCAGTGCTTGTCTGTGATTGGATAACAGCGGTGCTTGTCTGTGATTGGCTAACAACAGTGCTTGTCTGTGATTGGCTGACAGCAGTGCTTGTTTGTGATTGGATGACAGTAGTGCTTGTCTGTGATTGGCTAACAGCAGTGCTGGTCTGTGATTGGCTAACAACAGTGCTTATCTGTGATTGGCTGATAGCAGTGTTGTCAGTGATTGGCTAACAACAGTGCTTGTTTGTGACTGCTTGACAGCAGTGCTCGTCTGTGATTAGCTAACAGCAGTGCTTGTATGTGATTGGCTGACTGCAGTGCTTGTCTGTGATTGGCTGTCAGCAGTGCTTGTCTGTGATTGGCTAACAGCAGTGCTTGTCTGTGATTGGCTAACAGCAGTGCTTTTCTGTGATTGGATAACAACAGTGATTGTTTCCGATTGTCTGACAGGAGTGCTTGTTTGTGATTGGCTAACAGCGGTGCTTGTCTGTGATTGGCTGACAGCAGTGCTTGTCTGTGATTGGCTTTCAACAGTGATGGTTTGTGATTGGATAACAGCAGTTCATGCCTGTGATTGGCTGACAGCAGTGCCTGTCTGTGATTGGCTAACAACTGTGCTTGTCTGTGATTGGATAACAGCAGTACTTGTCTGTGATTGGATAATAGCAGTGCTTGTCTGTGATTGGCTAACAGCAGTGCTTGTCTGTGATTGGCTGTCAGCAGTGCTTGTTTGTCTGTGATTGGCTAACAGCAGAGCTTGTCTGTGAGTGGCTGACAGCAGAGCTTGTCTGTGATTGAGGAACAGCAGTTCTTGTCAGTGATTGGCTAACAGCAGTGCTTGTCTGTGATTGGATAACAACAGTGATTGTTTCCGATTGTCTGACAGGAGTGCTTGTTTGTGATTGGCTAACAGCGGTGCTTGTCTGTGATTGGCTGACAGCAGTGCTTGTCTGTGATTGGCTTTCAACAGTAATGGTTTGTGATTGGATAACAGCAGTTCATGCCTGTGATTGGCTGACAGCAGTGCCTGTCTGTGATTGGCTAACAACTGTGATTGTCTGTGATTGGATAACAGCAGTACTTGTCTGTGATTGGATAATAGCAGTGCTTGTCTGTGATTGGCTACAGCAGTGCTTGTCTGTGATTGGCTGTCAGCAGTGCTTGTTTGTCTGTGATTGGCTAACAGCAGAGCTTGTCTGTGAGTGGCTGACAGCAGAGCTTGTCTGTGATTGAGGAACAGCAGTTCTTGTCAGTGATTGGCTAACAGCAGTGCTTGTCTGTGATTGGATAACAACAGTGATTGTTTCCGATTGTCTGACAGGAGTGCTTGTTTGTGATTGGCTAACAGCGGTGCTTGTCTGTGATTGGCTGACAGCAGTGCTTGTCTGTGATTGGCTTTCAACAGTAATGGTTTGTGATTGGATAACAGCAGTTCATGCCTGTGATTGGCTGACAGCAGTGCCTGTCTGTGATTGGCTAACAACTGTGATTGTCTGTGATTGGATAACAGCAGTACTTGTCTGTGATTGGATAATAGCAGTGCTTGTCTGTGATTGGCTAACAGCAGTGCTTGTCTGTGATTGGCTGTCAGCAGTGCTTGTTTGTCTGTGATTGGCTAACAGCAGAGCTTGTCTGTGAGTGGCTGACAGCAGAGCTTGTCTGTGATTGAGGAACAGCAGTTCTTGTCTGTGATTGGCTGACAGCAGAGCTTGTCTGAGATTGGCTGACAGCAGTGCTTGTCTGTGATTGGCCAACAGCGAGCTTGTCTGTGATTGGCTGACAGCAGAGCTTGTCTGTGATTGAATAACAGCAGTTCTTGTCTGTGATTGGCTAACAGCAGAGCTCGTCTGTGATTGGCTGACAGCAGTGCTTGTCCGTGATTGGCTTTGAGCATTGCTTGTCTGTGATTGGATAACAGCAGAGCTCGTCTGTGATCAGCTAACAGCAGAGCTTGTCTGTGATTGGCTGACAGCAGAGCTTGTTTGTGATTGGCTGACAGCAGAGCTTGTCTGTGATTGGCTGACTGTGGAATTGTGATCTACTACAATATTACCATCACTCCATGAATTTGAACACTTAACTGAATTTTCTCTCACAACTCTCTTAGTATCTCTGTTTAATGTTTCTCAGTAATCAACACAATATCTTCATTACAACTACACAGAAATATGTTTTCGTTGATGGAAGATGCATATCATCCAGTATTGGAAATGACACAAGTGAAGCAACAGAAAATTGAAGCATGATTGAAGCTTTGAAATTGATTCAAAACGATTCGGCTCTGCTAAAAATTACATTGCAGTTTCTATCATATAATACGTGGAATAGTTCTTTCAAACAAACTGTTCTCCCTGAAAAGGCTCATATGAATAGCAGAATAATATTTGTCTTTTTTTTTATTGATAAAACTTTGGAAATCAAGCATACGTAGATATGATAATATTAATAGAGTTTTCATGTTTCCGCCAACTTCTAAATGTGAGGAACGCATTACCCCAGCGGCCACTCATCAAATATCTTCCATGAGTACGTTTTTTGTGACAGCTACCGTATCATGAAAATGCCTATCCCGAACACTTTTTACTTTCCTTGCCCTACCTACCACCATATGTAGAGAAATCATCGCGATTATTTTTTTCTTTCCCTGCCCTACCTACCACCATGATAATAGAAGTATTACTGCTTTTTGTGACAGAAATCATAAGGAAATCTCACAGCGTTGGTCTCTCTTTGTGGCATCGATCGAGCTGCTTTATTAAGAGCAGACCGATGTCAGAGATGGAGATGGAGTTCCCCCGTGTACTCTGGCCTGTGTCAGGCGTCACGGACCCCCCTTAAAAACCCCCCCGCCCTTACAGCAATCCCCCCAACCGGGACACTCACGCTCTCCAATTAACTGCGATCAAGTGCGGCAGGAATTTGATTAATTTATAGCTAACCACATCATGACATAGCGCTGTACTGGCCGCAATATCACTCACCCTTCTCCTCCTCCCCATCAACCCTACCCCCCCCCATACCGCACGTCAAGATTGCCTCAGCTCCGGCCGGCAGCTCTGTCTTGCTTGCAGACTGACTGGCACTTCACTTCAGGCCGACAAGAGACCTCTCTTAGGAGTCGATTGCACAACGCAAAACACACATCAACAGGTCCATTCCAAGCTCTAAATATGAAGTGCAGTTTTGGAGAGACGGGCTTCAAATTGTCTGAATGAATGATGTACGGATGAAGGTCGTGCGTCATTCTTAACGTGGGTGGTGTGGGCAGTGAGAGCTGAGGCTTAGAAAATATCAGCTCCTCAATTTGTTAGAGAATTACAGTTCTAAAAAGAACTAAAATAAATTCAATCTTTAACGCCTTGAACAAGAGTGATGATTCTAGAAGTCCTGTGATATTCATCATCACCTTACGTGCAAGAAATAAGCTATCGTTATCCTATTATATTAAGCGAGCAATTCCTGTATATCTGTTTATATTTTTATATCGGGTTATCTGACAATCTGGTAATATGGTTATTCATGTTAAACGGAACTCGAAGACGGCTCTAACGATTTTCACGAAATTTGGAATATAGTAGCTTTATGATATCAGAATTCGATTGCTTTAGGTCTCATCCCTGTGAAAACTCGCTGAAGGACATGAAGAGGATAATACATCCTTGGAAAGACAGATGATGATTTCGTCGTCTGTCGATAACAGAAAATGCGTGTGCCTGTGTGGGAGATCAGCTGTTTAATCAATTAGCTTACCGTATCTCGCGAGAAATCTAGAAATTTCAATTGACTCGATCAAAATACAGTAATCTGATTTGTTGACATGAGATGGAATATATCATAATATTCAAAGTTAATCATTATTTTACAGTTCTAAGTGATAAGTGAGTGTTATTTTGTTATTCAATTTGGTATGTAAACAATCTAAATTAGAACTTTTATGTTATCAAATATTTGGACTGAAAATTTCACCGGAATTCAAGTGTATGGAACATAACCTACTTTCTGGACTATCTACAGTGTATAAATCAAAATTCGGGAAATAAACAGTTTTGGGCTGTGCCTGTTAGTACTTCCCCAATCATTTTGAAGAATTGTGTTCGGTTTATCAAAAGTCAATAAATAAATAACGAGCGAAGCTCGGTGCCCCGATATTTAATTATTACCACAATATCAACTACAAAACTACACAGAATGATAATACTTTTTTCTCAAATAATTATAACTACTAGGCCTGCATTGATGGATTCTAAGGACGGGTTAGGATTAAAGACAAGTGTATAGATCAAAATTCGGGGAAGAAACAGTTTTGGGCTGTACCTATTAGTCCTTCCCCAATCATTTTGAAGAATTGAGTTCTGTTTATCAATAGAGCAAAGCTCGGTGCCCCGATTTTTAATATTGTAATTTCTAGGGGTTCATTTACTGTTATTGGTTGTTTATTCTATGATAGAAGCCTCTCCCTGAATTGATGTACAAGCATGCACACGTTCAATGTTAGTGGTCAGCCTTCAGGTATAACACCTCAACTCGTACCTAACTCGTTCTTTCACTCTTGCATTTTTTTCAAATAATTCTCATCTAGTACTTTGTTGTACACTGCAGGGATGCTGTGGAAAGCACCAGAATCAAAGAGAGTATCAGTACAATGAGGACAGGGATGTGAAGAGTAATTGAAACGATAAAGAACATGGACGATTACAGAACAGTTGAAAGCTGCTGCTTTGCGAACTGGGCTGCTTGGTTTCCTCTGACAACACTCAGAGATACTCATTGCACTTATCATGAGTGCGGGTGATAAAATCCAATGTAATTAAGCTAAGACTCTCGACGCTGTTGGAGGAACAAGGGGCTCTATATGCAAAACTGAAAGTAGGAATTAGAGGAGACGTGGGAGTGGGGTTTGAGAAGTAGGGGAAGTGAGACCGCCCTCCGACACCGGTCGTCTTCATTTCACCAAGTGGAGTTTTTATTAAATTATTAATAACACGGGGAGAACAGCTGTTGCGGTTCTAAGCGATTAAGCGGACGGGGAAGTTGCACTAAACAGATCTGGGATAAGATCTGCCAGTGCTTGCATGCTTTCGCCCCATACCAGGCCACTTCGATTCTGTGAATACTCCCACTCAGCCCATCGACCCCTTTTCTCACAACTCATCAGAGCCTCAAGCTCTCCATCATCCTTTTTCGGTTTCGTACTTGAGAATTTGGCTGCTCAATAACTGTAAAAACTGAATAGATGTCTGAATAACAGAGAAACTTACCACAAATGGATCTCTCAATTATTTTCCAAACAAAGACTTTTTGAGATGTTTCACGATTCTATAGAATTTCACTATAGTGAGTTCCACGTTATAATAGCAGTGGTATTGCTATCCTTGTCTATCATTCAACAAAGCGGATAGCGTTATCTCTTTCTCGTTCCGCTCTGTTGCCAGATCGTCCTTTAATATCAACAATTAACAATTGATTAACAAAACATTTCATCTAAATTATGAAATTATTGAAAAATATCATTTCTAGCTCCATATAATATAATTGATCATTTTGAACCAGAATATTTTGTTTTGTGAGTTTTAATAAATTCTATTGAAACACATTCTGGTTCAAAATGATCAATTATATTTTATCAAGCAAGAAATGATATTTTTCAATAACTTCATGACGAATTTTCATGATTAAGATGAAAATTAGAAAAGAAAATTGAGAATGAACTGTTACATCAACAAACATTACATCAATAAATATTATAAAATAATATTTTCAAAATAATATTATTACATAAAATAAATATTACATCAATAAACCTGTATCAGATACCGTCTATATAAGGCAATGACAGAGGACACGAAAAAGTGAGTAAGGCAACGTTGTTCTCCAATCTTTCTCCACTGCCATCATGTAACGTGAACCTCACTATAGGATTTCAATCTGACAATATTCTTCCTCATCATGACTATGGTGTGCATGCTTGATTACTTACGATGAGGGTGATAAAGAGGAAATAACATAGAAACCTGAAATTGAGTTTGTCAGACTTAAATCTGGTAGTTGATAAAAACAGTCATTGGAAATACTATATCCGACAAAAATTGGACGGAATACTATGAAATGTCTTTGTCATTTTATTCAGTTGGGTATTGAAGCGTCTATGCCGGTAATAGAAGTTACCTCCACCAAATATTTTTGATTATGTGTCCTCATCCATTTTGATGAAAAATTGAGTATCATCTCATCAATAGATGAATTATGATGAAGAATCGAGCTTATATACTCATTCCTAGTGAGAAAGAAGAAAAAAAATTATCTCATTTTTGTTAAAGAGAACTACAGAAAATAGAAAAGCGCAACTGATTGCATTTGAATACACCTACTGCCTGGTTCATTGCCTACTTCCTGCACTAGCCTAGACAGTTCGCAAAATATTGTGAAAACTCACATTCGATCCACATTCACCTTGAATTATATATATAACATTCGATGGAAAGCTTTGAAGAATGCTGGAAGGGAAAAATCACTAGCATTCAATGACTGAACTAAACTCAATTGCCATATTCACACTCTACGATTGTCAGCTGACATTATTTTCATCGTGACGTCATACAGAATCTCCTCCGATTGGCTAATTTTCATTAACAGTGGCTCTCAGCCAATCAGAGGACATCCTGATGTCGTTACGGTAAATAAGTCGGCTGACAATCGGTCAGGGTGAAACAGCCATTGTCGTTACTATTCTATCATAAACTATTTATGAATTATTGAATGGAGCATTAGATTAAGCATCATGAGCACTGATGACTATATCATAATTATGTATTCATTTATTCAAAGAAGACAAAAACACATACCAATATCCTATTATATTGAGCGAGATATTTCTGTATTCATATATCTGGTTATTTTTATATCTGGCTATTTGTATATTTGGTTATTTATGTTTAACGGATCTCGAAAACTGCTCTAACAATTTTCACGAAATTTGGAACATAGTAGGTGTATGATATAAAGATTAGATTGCACTAGGTCTCATCCTTGGGTAAACTTGCTGAACGACATTCAAAGGATAATTCATTCTTGGCTGAAACAGCTGTGGATAGTAAAAAAGAGTGAGTGAGCGAGTGAGTATGTGGAAAATCAAAATATCGCATCCCCGAAATTCTTAAGATGACTTATAGCCAGCTGTGAAATATAAACACGATCATTCTAGAGAATTGCGTTCTGTTTATCAATAAATAAAAATAACGAGCGATGCTCGGTGCCATGTTTTGAAATGATTAGAAACTGAAAAGGAGGCTAATAAGCCTTAATATTCCATCCCCAAATTCTGATTGAAATTTAGTCCAAAAGAGGTACAAATTCGTCAGTACTTCCAAACACGGATATTATCAGACAAATAATTAATGAAATAGTACACTTGAACAAAAAATTCAATCTCTCATCCATTTTTAAGCATAGATTGGCTATATTCATTAGGGGCCTACAATCGGTCAGTGTGAAACCAGTCATTTTATTATTGGAATATTCAAAAAAATGTATTATTGTTATTATTGAGCGAATATACATATTGAGCCAAGATTGTTGCATATGGGTCTCAGTAGCTAAGTAAATATTCAATTGAGTGCTATTCTAAATATTATAAATGGGCTTTATAAAAATGCTATTATAAATATTCTATTCCTCTCCTTTTGGGAGAGGAACTCGGCCGAAAGATCAGCCATGTTGTATCTATGGCACAGCCTTCAGTAAGATCTGAGTCCATCATTGTGAAAGAAAGAGCCAGGCGCCCTGTGGCATGGCAAGTGCTCAACAGTCCGTGCAGAAATCATAAAAGACAGCAAGCAGCCTCCTCATCGACCTGCAGCATCCTGAAATTTATTTCTCCCGCCGCTTTTCTCCTGCACATGCCTGAATAAGAATTGCAAGTAAAAATATACGTAGCTCTACTAGCCCACTAACAGAACACTGTCTTCAGTTGAGTTTTCTGCACACACTGAACTGGGTATCTTTCGAGTTTCCTACACACACTGAACTATATATTCTACCAGCCGGTTTTGAATGTATCATCGGTGGAAGAGTTCAAATACCAGCGCTACCCTCGCCACCATGCCTTCAATTTTTCAGCAGTAGCTACTTCCTCGTGAGAATTATTACTTTTAATAAAGGTTTCGTCATTTACAGGATCCTGTTGGAGTTCCCCTCAACGATTTTTGCTCATGCTCTCTTATCATTATCATGATCATCATTTCGCATTTTAATTATTATTTAACGAAAATCCTAAATTAATGCTGTAAATAACCCCGAAGACTTCTGCTACCGCAGACATTGACAACAGGGTTAACAGCTAGATGGAAATTCAATGAGAGCTACTATCCAAAAATTAGTTGCCAGCCCTGAAATCGAACCCGGCACCTCCCAATTGCTAGTCAGGAATGTTTACCCTTACACCAAACTCACAATCTCTGGATAGCAGCGCTCATTTTATACAAAGCCATAGCGGCCAACCAGATACAGATGGAATTAAATAGAGAATGCATTTATTCAAATTCTAATTAATATATAATTATTATTTAACGAAAATCTTAAATAAATGCCGTAAATAACCCCGAAGACTTCTGCTACTGCAGACATTGACAACAGGGTTAACAGCTAGATGGAAATTCAATGAGAACTACTATCCAAAAATTAGTTGCCAGCCCGGGAATCGAACCCGGTACAGCATTGCTAGTCAGGAATGCTTACCCTTACACCAAACTGACAATCTCTGGATAGCAGCGCTCATTTTATACAAAGCCATAGCGGCCAACCAGATACACATGGAATTAAATAGAGAATGCATTTATTCAAATGCGAATTAATATATAATCATTATTTAACGAAAATCCTAAATAAATGCTGTAAATATTTTGTCAATGTCTTCGGGGTTATTTACAGCATTTATTTAGGATTTTCGTTAAATAATAATTATATATCAATTAGCATTTGAATAAATGCATTCTCTATTTAATTCCATCTGTATTTCGCATTTTATTGGCAACAATTGATGTTTCCATACAAGGTGAAGATACATACAATTGAATCAACAGTAGACTATTAAATGAAAAAGACTAAGAAATTGTCAAAAAAACACATATTAATTTATTGATACTTAGAAAGACCGGTTTCAATGGTGTATACCGAACAATGGTGTAATAACCGAAGCCAGTCTTTCTAAGTATCAATAAATATGTTGTTTTTTGACAATTTCATAGTCTTTTTCATTTAATATGAATAATTACCACAATATCAACTTCTCAACTACACAAAAAGAAACACTAGGCTAGTTATCATCTGATATATTCTATATTCTGATTGTGGAATATTTTCGCTTCAAATGTGTTGCATCTAAGCAGCCAATCTAGATCACCATTTAGTAGTAGAAATGAAATTTTTCAAAAGAATGTTGCAAATTATTTATATAATAAACAGTGGTGATGATATAGTACGCAATAAATCCAAATAACTATACCTCTCCACTAACTTTTCTGAATCTAACCCAAATATAGTTCTCTCCTAATCTTATCAGTCATACTGAATCGTTGTGGATAATGGAGTGCAATATTCTATTTCTTTATGTTTCCCTTTTTTGTGTTTTCATACAGAGTGTTTCAGAGAAACGGGAAATTTTGAAAGTTGAATAATTTCAAGAATAACAATTCTTTAAATAAAGTTTTTCACATCATTCAATAGTAAAAATAATGCCATTTTATTTAGAATAAATAATACCGTAACATTTTCTTTGAAGATGACATCTTGCAGGTGTATTCCTTTTCTACAATCCTGTAGTCTCTTCATCACATTGTCCATGGTTTGACGTAACATTACAACTGGAATTTGAAATCGCTTCTCGAATCTTGGCTTTCAATTCTTCCGTTGTTGCAGAATTGAAAGCCAAGATCCGAGAAGCGATTTCAAATTCCAGTTGTAATGTTACGTCAAACCATGCATGAACAATGTGATGAAGAGACTACAGGAATGTTTGTGTAGTAAAGGAATACACCTACAAGATGTCATCTTCGAAAAAAAATTTACGGTATTATTAATTTATTCTAAGATGGCGTTATTTTCACTATTGAATTATACGAAAAACTTTATTTTTAGATTTGTTTTACTTGAAATTATTCAACTTTCAAAATTTCCCGTCTCTCTGAAACACCTGTACTATCAAATAGTCTATGTCATAAGGGCTAGTACTGGAATTTGCCAGTGAGCTTTCCTATGTTCGTATCGAATAAATAAATAAATCTATAATACCTTTTCAAAATTAACATCCCTCGAAATTTCCCTATTTTTTGAACCAATCTTCCCCCATCGGAATATCCGAATACGAAACAAGTGAGCTCCATCCAGTTTTACAGATCAATTGTGCATAATGAATGACAACAATCGACCCATTGTACTCATTGCGCTATGTTTTGTGGATGCACATTATGGGGCATTGATCGGTCCCCGATGACAGATGTAAGTCATTGTCATTATCTATGTCTCATGTTCCACAGTGTGATGCCTACAATGAGTTGGCACATACAGTTGGCTTCGCTATCAGCCAATCACAGTTCGTGTTGTTGTGGAGATATTACGTTTGATTTCGCCACACATCTCTAGGATCTTATTTTTCATTCAGTGATAAATTTGTATGAAAATAATATTAATCGTGCACAATCTTGGCTTAGAACTTACAGGTGAGGCAAAATTCATGGAATAGTCTATTTTTTTCTGAATTTGTACTATTGTACGTTTGATTCCGCCACTAAGGGCCGGCTTCCGAGCTCGGGATTTATCTAAGTTCTAGACAAAACAGCTGGAGTCAGGAAACTGGCTTTCCGAAACGGGGCGCAGTCGCACTTTTTTTAACAATCTTTATTTTCTCATTTCTATAATATTGGAAACGTTTTTCCTCGACGAAATTAAACATACCTCAAAAAAACAGAATTGCTGAAACTTTAGACTATATCTTCTTTATTTTATTTTGTGTTCAGTTTTCTAGTTTTTTTTCGAAATTTGATTTAAATGTTACTATAATATGACTACGACTACGCCCCGTTTCGGAAAGCCAATTTTCTGACTCCAGTTGATTAAAGTCTAGAACTTAGCTAAATCTTGAGCTTGGAAACTGGCCCTAAATTTGAACCATAAATCTCAAAGGGTTTTAAACCATGAATAGCCCTAAATTTAAACCATAAATCTTCCTAAATTTGAACCATAAATCTCAAAGGGATTTAAACCATAAATCGCCCTAAATTTAAACCATGAATCTCAAAGGGTTTTTACTGAGTTTTGTGAGTGATGATTTTCAATAAAATAGTAGTAAATCGGGCATAACTCTGTTGAAGAACATAGTAGTTATCAAGTCCAGGTGAGGGAAAGTTCATGGCATAGTCGAATTTAAGAATCATGATTCTTCAATGGTTTTATTTCCCATTGAGTAATAAGCTTGGATAAAAAATATAATTAATCGAGGAAAATTATGGGAAAGAACACCAAGCGCATGTCTGGAGAAATTCATTACATAGTCAGATTTTATCTGAATGTGATGAATGGTCACATTCATCATAAGTCTATTGTACGATAAGAATTTCGCTATTACAAAAAGTATCACAAAATAATTTTAACATCAACTCAACAACCTCTCAGAACTGGGAGCAATTAACTGATTATCAATTACTGCTATCAGTTTTCCAATATCCAGAGGAGTTTATTTGCAAATACAGATAAATATTTTTAAGACACATAGGCTCGGTTGCACAACAGCCGGTTGAATTTTAACTGTGATTGATTACACGAGAGTCAATCAGAGAAGGCGTTTTCCAGAAGACGGCTTCTCTGATTGGTTTTCGTGGAATTAATCACGGTTAAAATTCAACCACCTGTTGTGCAACCGGGCCATAGGTTGCTAATAATAAATTTAATCTCAATTATGATACCCTACTATAATAATAATATGTTTTGAAGTGAACACTAATTTTCTCATCTAGAACATGGTCTATGATGATGCATATGATTGCAAGAAATGATGATGCAGTTTTTGATAAATCACTTTTCACTAATCAGAGGCCCGGTTCTATAAAAAACAAAAACTGGGTTTAAACGGCTATTGGACCTAGTTAAATGATTTCGAATTGTTTCTTAAATTTTTTTTTGGTTGAGGATCAACTGTAGGTCAAGCGCCACTGCAATCTACAGACAAAAAAAGAATCATGTCAAATATCGAACATTTACCAATTATAAGCGACTAACACCACTATATAGTATATAGTAGAAGCAGAAAATAGCTATCGGATATTATAATAGCTTGAATACTTGTAGACTGTTTATTCTATGAGTAGAAGCGATTACAATTCCATCAGTTGATAACAAAATTACTGTACCATAGTCTGCTGCATTCTATCGAAAAAATATCATACTACGTCAAACAAATCCCTCCTCCAAGTCGCAACTCACTCATCGACTAATCGCAAGCGACTAACACATTCGTAGTGAACTCCCCTCCGCACCCATTGGTCGCTTACGAATACGGAGTCCTACACGTCGTTTTGTGGAATGGAACAATTCAAACAAATGATAGTCGCCTTGTTTTCAAGAAATGACAAAGTAGGCCTACTATAACAATGATGCTTGATTGTGATTGGTGGAAACTACTTGGCAATCTGACTAGAATGAAATGACGGTACTGGTACTGGTCACCTTTTATCAGTAGCTTTGGTATAATTAGCGTTTCAATTGAGTAATTGACCGAGCGAAGTGAGGTCTAAGATTCAAGTTGACGGTTTGGCATTTTTCTTAATGTTTGAATGTTCAAATGTTTAAATGTTTATATGTTGCGCATTTACGGCGAAACGCGGTAAAAGATTTTCATGAAATTTGACAGATATGTTCCTTTTTTAATTGCGCGTCGACGTATATACAAGGTTTTTGGAAATTTTGCATTTCAAGGATGATATAAAATGTAAAAGGATCCTCCTTCATACGCCAATATTAGAGTAAAAATCAGACTATAGAATTATTCATCATAAATCAGCCGACAAGTGATTACACAGATGTGTGGAGAAGCCAGTCTATTGCTGTATTTCCATAAGGTCTATAGTTTCAATCAGGTACTTGGGAATGAAAATACTGCGTGAGGTCTACTGTTCACAAAACTACTAGAATATAGTATACTGTAGTATATCATCGATATCAATACTATTAGTTGTTATCAATCAATATTTATAATACGCCTGAATCCATTTTGAATCGATTGAATGAACAACTATTACTGTAATAGATAGTGTTATCAAATTCAAATAATCTTTATTCATACAAGAAGAAAATACAGCAGCAGAGACATATATGAATATTCTCCACAAAGACAACAAGTCTGGGTGTAGGGATATATATATATATCTATATTGTTATCTCCCAAACAATAATTACAAGATAGAATCGCTCATCGGATCTCATAGAATCGTTTACTAAGAATAGCGATGGCTTTGCTTCATCAATATCCGATTTTCAACCAAGCTTGGCAAAGATATTTGAACATGATCACACTGAGCATAGGCTACTTCACACGAGTGCACTGGAGCTATCGTTGGTGACTATTGCCATAGAATTCATATAATTATTTATTTATATATTGATAGATACACTATCATTCTCATCTATGAATGATTGGGAAAGAAACAACAGGCTTGAAGCCCAAAACTCTTCTTTTCCCAAACTATTTATTACTTTTACAAGAGAGGTTCGACCGGGAGAGAAAAACTAGAGATATTCCTTGTACTTCCCAAGTTTGGATATAAATTGTGCAAAAAATAGGTTATGTTAGTGCACTCGTTGTGGAATGTTTCTTATTTGGCTGTGTTCATATGTCTTCGCAAAACACTTTATAATATGCTTACATTTATGGTATGAAATGCAAAAACTGATAATATAATCATTTTGCTCTGAAAACGTAAAGGCACAATGTTCCGTAGTGATAAATATTCTACCTTCTACTACTTGTCATTAGTAATCATTTTTTGCTTAGCAAAGATCGGGTAGGACCAGAGAAAACTTCTAAAATATGCTGCTGTATTCTGTGGTAGGACATAATAATAGGGTCTAATATACGTATGGCTTTTATTGGTCGGGAGTTCCTGACGGAAGTTCCACCTCGCCTGAATAAATCATTTGATTTCAGCCGTCAATGGGCCTTACGACTGTCATACTTCAACCGGGTCCGACAGTTCAACCTACCTATCCGATAACACGGGAGTGACCTGTTCAAAAACGTTTGGCTCTGAGTGCGTTTAAACCCGGGATCTCTATGTTTAGGACTTTATTATTCAATATCAAAAACTAGCTTGGAATGATGTAAGAATCGTTCATAATACTTTTTAAATCGCATAAAAGGACCAAAACTGTCAAAACCACAGATTTTATTAGAAGTAGAAAGACCGGTTTAGGTTGTTACACCATCAACAATCTCTGGTAAACTGATAATGATGTAACAACCGAAACCTGCCTTTCTACTTTTAATAGAATCTGTGGCTTTGACAATTTTTTGTCTTTTTATTTAATTGACCGAGCGCATTGAGTTCATGTTTTTGCTCGGATTTTCTTTTGTCTGTATGTTTGAATGTAACGCATTTACGGCCAAACGCGTTGATAGAATTCTATGAGATTTGGCAGGTACGAATCTGAATAAACATATCCTCCGTTATCAGTTGTTAAACCGACGAAGAACAATAAGTAGAAAGAGAAGGAGGAGAGGAACAAGATCATAGATGGAAAAATAAAAATTATCACATAAATTTGGAAAAAACAAGGATTGCCTTTACTAACTGCGCGTCATTGTATACACAAGGTTTATTGATATTTTGCATTTTAGGGATAATTTGAAAGAAAAAAGAATTTCCTCCATACTCCGATATCACTCTATATATCATCTATTCCGAAGATATGTTTAATCAGACAATAAAATTATTCATGATCAATCAGCTGACAAGTGGATTATTCATTGCATGCATTACAACAGATGTCTGGAGAAGCAGGTAAACAGGTGACACCAGATACTCGTGCATGAGAAAACTGCGGGAGGACTACTGTTCACAGAACTACTAGTATCCTATTATATTAAGCGAACAATTTCTGTATATATCTGGTTTTTTTTATATCTGGCTATTTTTATATCTGGTTATTTTTATATCTGGCTATTTTTATATCTGGTTATTTGTGTTTTACGGATCTCGAAAACGGCTCTAACGATTTTCACGAGATTTGGAACATAGTAGGTTTCTGATATAAAGATTCGATTACACTAGGTCTCATTCTTTGAAAACTTCGCTGAACGACTTAAAAGGATAATTCATCCTTGGAAAACAGATGATAATTTCGTCGTCTCTCGATAACAGAAGATGCGTGTGCCTGTGTGGGAGAGAGACAGAACTGTTTCCAGCTGTGTAATCATAATCAATCAGCGAGAAATTTTAACTAGCTTGACAATTTGATCGATTTGATCAACATAATCTGATTTGTTGTCATGACATGATAATCCTCCTAAACTAGAGTACCGTATATCATTATTTGACAATATTTCAAGTGACGATTAGTGAGTGTTGTTTTGTTATTCAATTTGGTTTGTATATAATTTAAATTATAATTTCTTTGTTTTCAAATGTTTGAACAGAAAATTGAACCTGAATTCAAGTTTATGGAACATAACCTACTTTCTGGACTATAAATCAAAATTCGGGAAGGAACAGTTCTGGGCTGTGCTGTTAGTACTTCCCCAATCATTTTAAAGAATTGTGTTCGGTTTATCAAAAGTCAATAAATAAATAACGAGCGAAGCTCGGTGCCCCGATATTTAATTATTACCACAATATCAACTACAAAACTACACAGAATGATAATCCTTTTTTCAAATAATTATAACTACGAGGCCTGCATTGATGGATTCTAAGGACGGGTTAGGATTAAAGATGAAGGATGGTATAGAAGTGCCCAAGGGCAATGAACAAAAGAAGTTTGTAACTTGCGAAGTGGGAGATCGCTGGAGTTGGAGTGTCTGAATATTTGGGAGGCGTTTCAGTGGGCTAATGGATTATATGAGTTTTGGTCTCAATGTTCGATTCCCCTCCCCAGAACTGCCTCGGATCGCTCCTCTTCAAACACTGCTCAGTTTCCCCTCACGTCAGCATCTTCAACCTTTCTATGCCAACAGCTGACTAACGTGATTACGTCGACTGATAACAGTAGTCACTGGATTCAATTGATAGAAACTTCATGTAGACTACAGTACTATATAACTAGTTATGGTTATATAGTTACAGTTAATGTAGACCTATCGCTACAGACGATTATAATATTGAATAATGATTTTCGAATTGATTATTATGAATTTAGTTTCTCAACTCGTTCCTATATAATAAGAGAGGTGGCTGAAACAAACATTACTAGTAGTTCTGTGAACAGTGGACCTCGCGCTCAGTGAAATACTTGACCTGTTGTTATGTTTTCTCAAAAATTAATAAATAATTTATCAATTCAAAATGTCTAGAAAGATCCTGAATAAACATAGAGCTTTCTGTCCTATCGTACCGTGACGTGTCGTCCCGGAATGTGAGTGTGAGCGCTGTTATCAGGTCTGGCTGCAACTGTCTACAACGTTGATTGAAAGATACAATTTTCAACATGTTCGATGTTTTTGAACGGGTAGTATTATAGTCAACTGTCTACTTACGTTGATGGAAAAATACATTTTCGAAATGTTCGATGTTTTTGAACGGATAGTTATTATAGTCCACTAGACAGCTGATTTTATGATGAATAATTCTATAGTCTGATTTTTACGGTAATATTGGCGTATGAAGGAGGCTCCTTTTCCCTTTTATATTATCCTTGGAATGCAAAATTTCCAAAAACCTTGTATATACATCGACGCGCAATTTGAACATACCTGTAAAATTTCATGAAAATCTATTACCGCGTTTCGTCGTGAATGCGCAACATATAAACATTTAAATATTTAGAGAAATGCCAAACCGTCGACTTGAATCTTAAGGTGCGTACAGATATACGCGCCGCGTACATGAGCAATTCACTTTTAATCAGCTGATGCCAAGCTTTTTATATCTGTTCCGTTTCTGTAAAAATACAGATATAGTCAGCTGATTTTCGCGGCGCGTAAATCTGTACGCACCTTTAGATCTCACTTCGCTCGGTCAATAATGTAGACCTACCGCTCTGGTGGGTTGTGAATAATTAAATAATGATTCTCTAACTAATTATCTTCAGTTTCTCAACTCGTACCTATATAATACGAGAGATGACTGAAACAAACATGATAATACTTTGTATTGTCTGATAGAAAACGTCGTTATCTGATGAATTAGATATGGATCAATTCGATTTCTCGTGTGATATTTGATAAACTGTAGCTAAAAAGAATATGATACTTTCTTTATAATTATGTTTCCTATGCTAATAGCTAAATTGATCATAGAAACAAAATTATCACATTTGAAAATGAAAATGGAGCATCAAGGATATTACAGTTTATACTCACCTTACATGAAAGCATTATTCGTTTATTTATTGATTCACGAATATTTCAATAATAGAGTAAGGAAACAAGCGGAAGTCAAAATCGTCTGTTGCTAATATTGATTCTGTTGGATAAATCTTTATCGTTTGTTGAAGATTACAACTGTTGTTGTTTATAGATATAACTGAAGGTATGTAGGGATACATATATATATATATATACATACATATATATATATATTATATATATATATATATATATATATATGCGCACATCAATTGAGAACAATGCATCAAAAATCTAATCATCCGATCCGTCCGATGCGTGCCGTCCGTCCGATGACAATCTGTGTGCGCCTACCTTTATATTGCTACGAAGACGCGCATTTCGATTCTCATCAGCTGTTCTATCTTTATTATATCTGTATTCGTACAAAAACAGATATAATATCGGTTTATTATCATCAGCTGATGGAAACTAAAATGCGCGTGTTCGTGGTGCAAAAGTCTGTACGCACCTACAGAGTACGGAAAACTAATAACTCATTCTGTTCTCAATACCAATCCTATTGCATAATATTTGTTTTTTGCTGTGACCTGCAACATAGCGTTTTGTTCATTTATGACATTATACATAGAATTGGATATATAAGGAATGGAGTAGTGCGTGCCAATGGAATACCGTCTAAGCTGGGGACAAATTCAACGATGCTACGAATTTCAAATTTGAGCACAATAGTTCAGTGTATCTCACTCCATTTTATTCAGAAATACTTGCTTGAAATATTTGACAGAAGAGCCGTCCAACTTGAATTTTATCTACAAAATAATCTGCTCGACCTGTAAGTTAACTTGTAAGCTTCCACAGATATGTGACAATCTCTCAAATGGATTCTCTCAAGTATGTAGCCTACTGCACGGTCCATCATGACAAATATGTTTAAATTCGGGATACCTTACATCTAACATGCACAGAACAATGTTTAATGGACTTTGGATAGGTTTAGAACTCGGGTATATTAGACACTTGAGTACATTTGGAACTCGGGTACATTTGACTCAGATGTCTGACTGTCAACCATTCTGCCCATTCTGTGATTGTGTCGTCTGTCTGGATTCTACTAGACGTCTTCGGAGCCTGTTAATGTTAGTGGAATGTTCAGACTGTGCCATTAAGCACTCAATGTCAAAATAATATCTCGCTAACAGATTTCAAGCTTTAGAGTCATATTTTCAGAATAGAACATTCCACTTCCAAACAAACATGCTGAGGATTATCATCTGTTACTCGTGGCTCTAGGAAAGCAAATCGCATCATTAGAAAAAATCTGGTGTGGCGCACTCACACAACTTTCCTTGCTCATTGAACTGTAAGCCCCATTCTCAAACGAGAATAATTTAGGGGAATAACATAATGACGATTGGCGGCAACATATTTGAAACTACGATCAGACTTCTATATAATTATGTGTATATATAATAATTGTTTTCAGAGTACTTTTTCCTTTGTGTAAATTATTGTGAAATTCGATGATTTTTTTAAAAGTCGTCAAAACAGCTGTTCTACAGATGAAATATCTCGACTATGTGTTCTTTTTATGAACTGCTCTACCTACCTACCTCATGCACGAGAACGAAGTTACAAAGTCCATTTCTCAAGGATGGGGTGGACCCCACATTAGTTTCCCATGAAGGAGACTCGTGCCAGTTTATAGAGCTGATAAATGACTATACAGGGTATGAATTTTAAAAAAATCGGTCAAGTCATTTTCGAGAAAACCGTGAAAAACATGGTTTTTTAGTAATTATCCGCCATTTTTTCCGCCATCTTGAATTGAATTTTATTGATTTTCTTATTGTCGGATCCTTATGGTATAAGGAACTTAAGATTAAAATTTCAAGTCAATCGGTTAATTAGGAATGGAGTTATCGTGTTCACAGACATACACACATACACACACACACACACACACACACACATACACAGACACACACATACACACACACACACACACACACACACACACACCACACACACACACACACACACACACACACCACACACACACACAACACACACACACACACACACAACACACACACCACACACACACACACACACACACACACACAACACACACACACACACACACCACACACACACACACAGACCAAGACCCAAAAATCATGTTTTTGGACTCAGGGGACCTTGAAACGTATAGAAAACTTGAAATTAGGGTACCTTATTTTTTTTTGGAAAGCAATACTTTCCTTACCTATGGTAATAGGGCAAGGAAAGTAAAAAAGAGATGAGAATGGACTTGTGATCGTCTAAAATGGGTTATTATACTTGAAGTATTTCTGGTCGATGAATTCAATATTTGAATAATGAAATATCATGAGATAGGAAGACGAAAGATGAAATATCAATGACATGAAAGATTAAAGATCGTAGATCAAAGATTGAGAAGTAGATGAAAATTAAAAACATGAAGATGGAAAATTGAATCATAGATGATGATATTAAATATCAATTAAAATTCTATTATTCATAGAGGGGTAAACTATCGCTGATTCTTATCACTAACTATCGGGTAACCCGTGCTCCAAAAGTGTCATTAAAAGTTGATTGGACTAAACTGAAAATTTGATGTACTGAGATATTAAAGGATTCAAATAGGCCTATAACAATCCTTGATAAATGAAGTAGGTATCAACATTTATGGTAAATCAGTCCATTAATTCAGACGTGATTATGCGTCATTCGCGAATTATCTATCCTGAAAATAATATAGGTCAGCTCTTTCCTTTATTATATTGTAGATGATCTTTTATATCTGGGATGATGTATTTTCATCAGGAAAATATATTTCTCGTGTTATAATAATATATGTTGTAACTGTTATAAAATATCCTGTTACTTCATCACATTCATTCACTTTACAGAGCACACAAACGATTTGGCAACAGTGCGGAGGTAATAGAGAATTGGAGCATTTCGTTTGTCTAATGTCATACAAGGATAGCGAACCAATGCTTATTATATACTTTATCCATTCATTTCATTTTTGATACTTTGTGATTCACTTTATAACGTAATTCTCACTCTAGCAGAGCAAAATATTGTGTGAAACGAGAGAGAAAGAAGTGTCGCCGGTAAGACACAGGTTTTGTGGAGCAAGAGAGATAGTGCCACCGATGAGTTGTGTGGAGTAAGAGAGATAGACAGTGTCGCAGGTTTTGTGGAACAAGAAGGATGATGTCACCCTCAGGTTGTGTGGAGTAAAAGAGATAGTGTCACCGATGGGTTGTGTGGAGTGAGAGAGATAGACAGTGTCGCAGGTTTTGTGGAACAAGAGGGATGATGTCACACTTAGGTTCTGTGGAGTAGGAGAGAGAGTGATAGTATCAACCTCAGGTTATGTGGAGTAAGAGAGATAGTGCCGCAAACCGTTCCCGCACCTGGTCCACGGAACGGACCCCTGTTATAAGCTATGGGCGAGACACCTCCCCTGCAAGTTTTAATAACATTTTGGAAGCAGACGTCAACACCTTTGGATTCAGATGTTCTCGGTACGTGACCAGGCGCCTGAACAGTCTGCTTCCCTGCACAGTGCACAGTTTAGCACTGGAATTCACGCAGCGTCTGTCTCGGCCGAGAAGTCGCTTCCAATAACGCATAGACTTTACATTCATCCCTACACCTTGCATCGATCAGGAGCTGCAATTTCATAGTTGCCACAAATGAAATAGAGTAGTGACCGAATCTCAGTCAGATTCAAATCAACTGGATATGAAATACTTTGATTTCAAAGTTAGATTACACATGATGATAAACACATGAAAAAGCAGTGTTCGAATCATAGTTGCACATAAACTTCATTAATAAAAACACATAAACTTGATATAATATTATAACACATAACATAACAAAATTCCACTTCAAAGTTGTTAGCACACATGAAATTTATTTTATTCACAATGCAAATGACACTAATGAAATAACATTGGCTGATAAAATAATAAGGTAGTCCTTGTGCTATTTTTCTTCCAAATTTATAGGTGACAAAGTCCAAGATAAGGTTAGAATTTCACGTGTACAATTTTTATAAAATTTTAGTCCTGAATAAACATTTAAACTATATATTTTTTCAATTGGATGGCTTGAATTAATAAATTGATTAGAAATATTCCACTCAATCACCACTTGTAACGATTAATATTGAATTATTCAAGAGAATTTGGAACCATTGAAGAAACACGAACTTGTAAACAGTAAAGCAGTGTCGGAGTCATAGACAGTTTCAAATAGACCAGATTTGAAAAAAAATAGTTTCGAAGTTGTTGCAACACACATGAGTTAATGGAGTAAAGAAGTGTCCAAATCGCATTCATTTAGTAATGAACTCGATATGAAAGCAATTCATTTCAAAGTTGAAAGCAATTCAATGTTGACACACATGAAATGGAGTGGAGCAGTCTCCGAATCACAGTCACTTTCAAACAAACTGCATATGACATGATGTGAGTTTCAGTTTACAATATAGAAAGTTGTACTTTTGTGATTGACTCTGAATATGAATTTGATTTCAAGTGCAAGAAAGTGATTCCTTCAGTGACACTTTCAATGAGAATTGATATAGATCGATGAGAAGCAATCTTTTTCAGATAGAGATAACTTATGGACTGAATGAGGAACAGTTTCTGGAACTCAAATTTGTGTTCATTCATATGAATGTTCAGAAGATTGCTGAGATATAGTATTGAATGATACTCATGAGTCGTTCATACAGTCAGAATTTGTATGGAGAATGGGAGGATAGAGCTTGTTTTCTACTAAATTGGAAGTTATAGTTGTGAGGATGATATCAGTGTTTTGATGTGATGGTAGATTCATAACTTTTACAAAGAGGAATTGAAGGTAGGCTATTTTGATTTGATTGGAGTAGGACAAAAATTGACATGCAACTCTTGGTGAGGACTGAACAAAGGTGATAAGTAGAAACCTGGGATTCAACGCTACTCTCACGATTAATAAACTCCATTTATCAAGGAATCTATCAGATCTATATTAATAATTTTATTCATATACAATTATCGTGTAATATATTTAACAGAAATTATGAAATCAATCTCATACGGATGGGACACAGTTTTTCATATCATTTGATAGTAAAAATATCTCCATTTTAGAATAAATACAGTAACATTTTTAGTTTTAAAGATAACAACACTTGCAGGTTTGTTTTTTTTCTACGCAAACATTCCTGTAGTCTCTTCGTCACATTGTCTATGGTTTGACGTAAGATTACAACAGGAATTTCTGAAATCGCTTCCCGAATCTTGGCTTTCAATTCTTCCGTTGTTGCAGGTCGACTACGGAACACTTTGCTTCCAAGTTGTCCCCACAATGGCAAGGTGATTCAAAGAAACAGGAAATTTTGAAAGTTGTGTTGGTAGCCGTGGGCGATTGGTACCACTGAATTACGTATGCCAGCCTGTCAACAAAACCTTGCCATTTACATTCTAAAATGGCATTATTTTTACTATCAAATGATATGAAAAACTTCATTTAAAGATTTGTTTTTCTGGAAATTATTTTACTTTCAGAATTTCCCGTTTCTTTTAAAGACTGTATTATGTTCCTATTGTTAATTTATGTGAATATCGATCAAAAATAAATCTGACTTCGCAATATATGTGTAATACTGATGAGTAAAATAAATATGAAAATGACTCTGATCTCTATGTTTCAATACTCCTTTTCGATTATAATATTGGTTTATACTCAATTTAATAATGTTTATTGTACTATTCCTCTCATTGGCTCTCTCGATTCATCTCCATCCAGCAGTCCATTCATTTTTATTCAATTCTATTCCTTTTATACATTTTCCTAAACTGGAACGTGTCAATACACCCTCTCAAAAACAAAAAACTTACAACACATGATAAGAGTTTATTCTATTTCTAATGGAAATTTATGTGATGATGTGGATTGAATGTGGAGAACCTGTTCAAAACGAGCCTAGGAGAAAATCCGTGTTGAAATATCCTAGCTGCAGCGACGGCGCAGATTCTAGCCGCTAGTGCCGAGACGGCAGTTTGTCTGTATAGGCCGCAAGCACAAAGAAGGTATATGTGTTTGTTGAGAACTATTGTCACCTGGGATATGCAAAGAAGACGTGGATTGTGATTTATCCAAAGCCCCTTGTATCGCAGCAGGCGTGCCAAGCTCCTTTCCTTATCCTTTATACAGAGACCAGGAGTCCCAGGATCAAGCCTCAGACTTACGCACACACACCGACGCGAATACTCTCACACACGTACGAGGGATTTCCCCAACCACTGTTCCTCTTCTCTTCCTTTCCTTTTTCCTCTGTGTTCCTCTTCTCTTTTTGATGCATCTTATCATCGAAACAGCCCCAGCTCTCATCATCTCCAGTGTACAGGGCTCTGTGGAATGCTTCCACGCGGAGTCAAGAATAATGCGACCTGGTATGGTAGGATTAACCGACCAGATGCATGTGAGATTGCGGGTGACTGTTGAGCAAGCAGAGGAAAATTTGAGAAAAGTGTGTGGAAAATTCGCAAATAGTGTGAGGAAAATTCTGGAATAGAGTTTGTGAAAGTGTAATGTAAATTTATGTCAATATCTGTATTGAATGTGGAGTAGCTGCTCAAAATGAGCTCAAAAGCAACTCTTCACAAGTATTTTTAGCCCAGATGATAATGAGGTGATGAATGCCAATACATTACAAACGTTTCTATTTGTGATGATTCCATGAATGGATCAATAGAGAGATGATGAATAGCTGAAATGGAACTTGAGAATGAGTAACTGTTTTGAAATGAGAGAAAAATGAAACTTGAATTACATGTTGAATCTATACTAGGATCCTACTTGCTCCCTCCTATTGTCTGTCAAAATTTGAGATGCAGATATTATGTTAGATTCCTGCCTAATTGACCGAGCGAAGTGAGGTCCAAGATTCAAGTCGACGGTTTGGCATTTCTCTTAATTTTTAAATGTTTGAATGTTTATATATTTATATGTTGCGCATTCACGTCGAAACGCGGTAATAGATATTCATGAAATTTGACAGGTATGTTCCTTTTTCAATTGCGCGTCGACGTATATACAAGTATTTTGAAAATTTTGCATTTCAAGGATAATATAAAAGGAAAAAGAAGCCTCCTTCATACGCCGATATTAGAGTAAAAATCAGACTATAGAATTATTCATCATAAATCAGCTGACAAGTGATTACACAGATGTGTGGAGAAGCCAGTATTTCCATAAAGTCTATAGTTTCAATCAGGTATTTGTGGATGAGAATACTGTGTGAGGTTTACTGTTCACAGAAATACTAGTTTACAATGACCGTTCTTGTAATGCACGTCCAGAAATACCCAACAATCCTTGCAATCCTTCAAGACTATACTTTCATAATATATTTCTCATCCATTGGAAGCTGAAGAGAGTTTCTTTTCATGATAGATATTCCTCTTCTCGATGCTCTTACAAATGTTTTATACTTAAAATCATCCACAGATTGTAAGGATATTTTATGATTTAAACCATTCATAGATTGGGATGAGAAAATTATTCTCATGTAAGATGAATAAGATTTTGTTAGTTCTAAAAGTCACCATTTGTCTTCAAAGCTCGGTGAAAGTCATCAGCTCTGGGCATCAATTACTATCGAAACTAGTCCAGATATAAAAATATGATGTGGAATTTACAACATCTTATTTATTTCACCGTAATAATGAGAAACTCTACAACATTCCTGTGTCTAGTATACAATTTATAGCCTACCTATTTTATAATTTATTGCTCATGTTTAGACTCTGTTGAAATAGAACTGGTGGTAATTTGTATATTGTGTATATATTGATTCACTTGGATTCATTCACATCATTCTGTTTCCATGAAAGTAGTCCAACCAATTTTGAACTAGTTTCCAACTGACTAGGGAAATTCTTTATCTGGAACATATTCTATGATCTTTCAAAACACACAGAATGTTTTTTGATAAAATAGAGCTCAACAATATTATAAACGATATAATCAACGAGCGAACTTTGTTATAATGAGTTTTTTTTATAGCGGAGATGTTTGTGGAATCGAAACATGAACTCGGAAAGCATTAATGGCGGCGAGGGTTTGAGACGCGCATTAAAGTGTGAGAATTGAGCACAATGATCGGTATAAAAATGTATCAGCAGTATAAATTGTGAGTGAGCCGTATTGTGCCTTACACTTGCATAAACTGGAAGTGCTAATAAAATGAAGGGGTGAAAAGGCTGTTGAGATGTGGAGTCTGTTATCGCGAGGCGTTTATGGACTGTTCAATGCTCGGCTACAGCGAATTAATGCGTTCGTCCAAGACCTATGAGGTCTTGCTTAATATCGCCGCGATGACACAGCCGCTTCGTCCGGAGACGCGCGCAATTGGCGAGCATTTGGCGCGCGTTTGCCGCAAATTAACACAACAACGTCACGCCAAGCCACACTCCTCTCAATAAAGTCACGCCACCCTTGTCAATGTACAGACGACGATCTCTACTTTACAACTCCAATAAAATCCTATAAATACATCACGTTCACCAAACACTTTTCTGTCTCAATTCATGAAGGAAGTTACAATTTTGGTTGCCATTTCACAGATCGTTGTACAGTTTAATACACTTGAAAATATTATGCTGTTTCGACAAATTTTATAATTTGTTTTGTAAGGCAATAAAATTTTATTTGATTCAAATTTGATTGTAATAATAAAATAATGTTGATTGAGGCTCAATTCCTGCAATCACGAAATAATCAAGAATCATATTTCATTGTCATAATATTAAGCAACCTCAAGGATTACGTTTTTTTTTTTTCAAATAACTTGTTTCGATACCCATTTCTCCCTCAGACTTCCTAAATCTCATTTCCCCGTGGGTTCGTGGGTTTATTGACAGAGCGAAATGAGGTTCAAGATTCAAGTCGACGGTTTTGCATTTTTCTTTATTTTTATATGTTTTTATGTTCAGCTTTTACAGTGAAACGCAGCAATAGATTTTCATGAAATTTGACAGGTATGTTCCTTTTCGAATACCGCGTCGACGTATACATACGGTTTTTGAAATTTTGCATATTAAGGATAATACAAAAGGAAAAGGAGTCTCATTTGAACGCCAATATTATCGTAAAAATCAGACTTTCGAATTATTCATCATAAATCAGCTTTCTAGTGAACTACCCGTTCAAAAACATCGAACATCATGAAAATGTATATTTTCATCAACGTTAGTAGACAGTTGACTATAATACTACCCGTTCAAAAACATCGAAAATCTTGAAAATGTATCTTTCCATCAACGTTGTAGACAGTTGCAGCCAGACCTGATGACAGCGCTCACACTCACATTCCGGGACGACACGTCACGGTACGATAGGACAGAAAGCTCCATGTTTATTTAGGATTTTTTCTAGACATTTTAAACTAATAAATTATTTATTAATTTTTGAGAAACATAACAACAGGTCAATGTAACTTACTGAGCGCGAGGTCTACTGTTCACAGAACTACTAGCTATTATTAGCGTATGGCTTTCAATGGTGGGGAGATCCAAGGGTAGGTCCACCTCGCCGTATATAGTCCAAAGTTCCCTAATGGGAAAAGGGTTTGTAATCTAGGGTTCGCATCTAGAGGAATTCTTCCTTTAAGAGTTCTAGAGGGGAGTTAATGTATTGAGAGTACAGTGTTACTCTCTTATATAATCGTCGTTCATGTAAATTGTAGAACTAAATGGGTCTTCCGAAAATTTTGTTTCTCTATATCTCACCATCCCCCACCCATCCCACAAATACAAACCTTTAACCTGTTATAGAATGGATTATATATATATATATATATATATATAATATATATATATATAATATATATATATATATATATTATATAAACTCATGTTATTTTAATTATCCTCTGCATACTGATGTATATTACTGAAAGTTGATTACCCTGATCTACTTTCAGCCTAATAAATTTTATTAATCAATAATTTGATCTTATCTACCTATGTAATTATTTTACTCTATCAATTTTCTGTTTTTTTTCTCTTTAATATTTATATTAATTGAAACTTCTGCAATATTTTCATTAATAAATAAATTCTCAGTTTAATGAATTTTGGTAGAGAGTTAGTGGGGAGGATATTTTAAATATTCTTTCCGAAGAATGGACATTGATATGTCCAAAGCTCCGCCAATTTATGTAGATGCATTACAATATTATCTTGTATAGTTATTCCAAATTGCTTTTCTCATATCATATACAGTTCAATAATTATTTTCTTAGTCTATATTATGTAAATTGATCTATAATTTTGCTGTATTGTAAGCTTTTGTATATAAGTGTATAAGCCAGTATATACTGTAATCTACATAAATAAAATACTCAATCAAACAATCAATCAGCTTCTTCTTCTGTAAGGAAACAAAATAAGGATTTCACTGGCTGCTGGCTCACAGCTTGTCAGCTGAATAATTCCAGGTTTGCATCACAAACAAAAAATGTTCACAGCTCACTCATTTTTCAAGATACAACAACATTTCATGTACCAATCTGTTCAGAATTTAATGGCCGATAGAATGAAGCATGTTGCGGAAAAACGACACGAGTGGCCTCGGGTCGTTTTTTTACCCAGCTCCTCATATAGGGTCCGCATCTAGAGGAATTCTTCCCTGAAGAGTTCTAGAGGAAAGTTCATGTATCGAGAATACAGTGTTACTCGCCAAGATATATAATCGTCGTTCATGTAAATTGTAGAACTAAATAGGTCTTCTGAAAATTTTGTTTCTCTATATCTCACCATCAATAAACTGGCTTCAAGGAAAAAATATAGACCTCGTTACCAAATTGGATGAGGCCCTATTCCATTGTAGTACATCTCACCAACTCACATCCATACAAGAGACTTGAAGCATACAAGAAAAACATTCCCAATAAGGATGAAATATTCGCACTCTCTATATCAGCGCTGGGCCAACGATTACTAACTATACTGCACTAAGAAAATAGAATTGTGAGACGATTGGGTCGAGACGAAGGAAAACTTTGACAAAGTGCGAAGTGATTGTGTTGAAGTGGGAGGGAAAAGGGATGTTTTTTGAATTATCCGAGATTTGGGGGGTCTGTGTTGGGGCTGGGAGAGGTAGGGGTTAAGGAGAGAGAGTTCCTTGAGGACCGGGCTTGGAATGTAAAGCGATATCCGAGAGCCGTACGTGTCCGTTGGTGCGTGCCCGGCATTCCACGGCCTCATCGATCTGATTGCCGTCTCTGCCACAAAATACTCCACTATCCCTATCGCCCCCACCCTGTCAACCTCCCCTCTACACACACACACACACAAACGTTCACACATAATGATGTAAGTATTTTACACGCCGCCACACAGCCTCCAGCTCATTAAATGAACAACCCGACAACAAATTATGCAAATTATTTCGGAAGTTTGAATCTATCAGACTAGTTTGTCGAACTATTTACTGTGAAGGGGACTTCGAGCTGAGGATGATACACGACAATATCATGTGCCACAATCTTGAAGGGAGTTGGAGAGTTGCATGATAATGTGAAACACTCTTTCTCTATGTTCTTAGAAATTGAGAACAAATTAAAAAATTGATTAATTAAAAAAATAGGAATTGAATTATGTTAGTGTTAAATATATGGTGAGTGAGATTTTCTTTATTCTTCTGTTGAGGTGATCAATCACGATCTATTTCTTTCATATAATAGTCTCAATTAATTTTCTTTTCCTCCACCTACTGGCTAAAGTACTCACTTTTCTTCCTGAAACATAATATTAAAGTGTCACTTTTTCGCTCTCGGTAGTAAAAAACAGAAAAACTCCCTAGGGAGTAAAAGTGACTCCATTTAAATAACATGGGAAGCATCTCTATTTTAAAAACTTACATTATAATAGGTTAGAAGGTCTAAGCTCAGATGAGAAAGCATAAAGAGGTGTCTGTCATTGAGTCAACTGAATTCAATACCACAACCAGAAATTTGATCAACTCATGAAATATATGTTTGTATGATATTATATTCTTAATATTAGTAGACGATTTTAAAAATTTATACAATTTTAAAAATATCTTATTCTATTCAAAATACCAGCCAACAAATATTTTTGATCTGCAATTCAAATCTGAACTGCGAGATCTGGAGTCAGCCATTTTTGGTAAACACCCAGCTGATATAATTGTTACAACTTTAGCCGATAGATAGCGCAATCGGCAGTGCCAATCAGACGGCCGGTTTTTAGGTTTTAGATTTTAGGTTATGTTGTTAGTAAACATTGTCACCAATACGTAAATTATTAAAATGATTTTATTTGCAGTTTCTATAAAAAAATGTAGATGGAGGAAAAATGTTGTGTACATCACGAGTGAAAAATACTTTTTCTCCCTCAGGAAAATTGTTGCCCTCGGCTTCGCCTCGGGCTTCAAACTTTTCCCTCAGGGAGAAAAAGTCGTACTTTTCACTCTAGATATACAAATAACTATTATTCTTCTGTTGAGGTGATCAATCACGATATATTTCTTTCATATAATAGTCCCAATTAAATTTCTCTATTCTCCACTCTGTAACAAAACTTTACTTCGCATATATAGAGATAATCCTTCCATCATCTTTTGAGAAATAAGTTTTTCAGATTGATTTCCACATAGATTGCAGGTTTGATGCCTAGTGAGATCGGACTCCCCGAGTAATTCTAAGTACATCACTATTTAATTCTATAATTTCAATTTTGAATAACGTCTCCAATTCCAAAAATCCCAATGATCTCTACTATAGTGAGGTCCACGTTATAATGGCAGAGTTTAATTAGCAACGGTATTGCTATCCTTGTCTATCACGATCATCATTTAATTAATCATTCTATCAACATCAATAATCAATTATAAAATCAATCTATCATTTAACTAAGCAAATATCGCTATTTCTTTTCGCTTTGCTCTGTTGCCAGATCGTCTTTTAACAATGTGGAGTTAATAATTAATTAACACAATATTTCATCTTTATTGTGAAAATTCATTATGAAATATTATTGAAAAATATAATTTCTTGCCTAAGAAAATATAATTGATCAATTCAAACGAGAATGAACAGTTAGTATTACATCAATAAACATCCATCAGCTACCGTCTATGGAAGGCATTGACAAGACAGAGGATCGGCAACGTTGTTCTGCTATCTTTCTCCATTGCCATCATAACGTGAACCTCACTTTCGTTCTTTGTAGAGCGAACGGTTTGTCTTTCTCTTTGGGCTTTACTGCTACTCTCTTCGCTTTTCTATGTAAGAAATGGAATAGAGTGGAAGTTCCAGAGAAAAAATCAATCTATCAACATTTTTACATTTGTTATCGAACATATTTCATACAAATTGAGTTATCCAGGTTTTCAGCATTTGGAAATAATATAACATTCGAGAAATTTTAGAGAAAACTCGGAAAAACCAAACTTCATTTATTTATTTCATGTTACAAACCAAATTCATTTCAAATAGAAATAATAAACTTTTTTTTCCATGCATGGGTAGAATGCTTGTGTGCAGGAAAGGGTAGCAATCTGAATAGTTCATAATGACAAAAGCTCATAATAAGTTAACATAATGACAAACATGACAATATTTATCTCTTTCCTGTATAGGGCTACTTGTAATATAAATATAAATAAAAAAAATAAAAATCTCAGTACCCTTTTTTAAAATATTTTATCACAACTTGAAAATGGCATAAATGACCGAAACATGTTGTGATAAAATATTTTAAAAAAGGGTACTGAGATTTTTATTTATATTTAAACATGACAATATATGTGAAAGATGGAAAAGATGGAAAAGATTGAAAAGAGATGCTTTAATACTTCCTAACCAAGCAAGTGGGTAGTGTTAATGAACAGTACTCTAGTCAATCAAACTAAGAATTGCAATATCATCTGAAGTTGCTGGTTGATTGAACATGACAGAAAATGTGATACAAATTACAAAGACAGCACAAAGATTAAAGTTCATTGGTTCTTGCACACTCGTGGAGAGCGATTTGATAATGAATTTTTCATGCTTCTCTACTCTTGTGTATCAAGCAAAGAGCTACGAACAACCACTATTAAGTTTGTTCAGCTAAATGTCATATTATTTATTTTGAGTTGCAGATAATAGGGGAGCCATGTGGAAATAGTATTTGGGATCCAAACAGTTGCTGTGTCGGTTCGTCACGCGCCAGGGTTTTCCCTTCTCGAATCTTTCCCTCCCATCATGTATCTACCCCTTCACTGTTGTATCTACCCCTCCACTGGTGTATCCACCCCTCCACTCCTCAGTCTTTCCCTTTCCCCTTGAATCTTCCCTACCCCCTCATCAATGAATCTTCCCCACTGTCCTTTACCTTCTGACACCACCCCAAGTCGATGGTTGCGACATTTTCGAAACATTCCCTCACCCCTCACACCCAACAACACGTGTGCCTCACCGACACTACGAGATCCACTTTTCATCCTATTAAAAAGTTTTCTCACCTTCTGGTTCTGGCGGCATCCTTACCCCCCCACACCACTTCATCACCCAAACCGCTCCACACCTGTACCTTGTCGTCTGAGCTTTGAAACTTCGTCACTCCGGTTTCCACTGCTATTACATTCTTTGCTGCGGTCGTATTTCTATGCTACTAGAGACAAATAATATCAAACCGTATACTTCAACAGCTACCTTGAAACAAACATCAAATTTATCTCATGAGAATCAAAGGTAGAAACACTCGCATAGTTAAGAAATTTAAATGAACGTAGCCTGCATGATATTTGTACGATGAGTTGGGAATACCATCATTAGCTGAACAACTTGAAATAAACAGATTAAACTGGAAAAACCATGTGAAACGAATGCCAGATACTAGGATACCAAAGGCTGTCATGGAATATATATATAGCGAGTTTTTGCAACTTCAGTTATGTCGCTTCTCGCACCCCAATCGCCAACTTTCCTTATTTATCCAGTCTCCTTCAAAGAGACCTCTACTCTCCATTTGAATTTGGACATTGGATACTCATTTCTTTCGCGGTCTTCCACGCCTATTTCTGTTCGCTGGTACCCAATTCCATACTTTCAAAGGAATATAGACCATATATAGGGATATTGGCAGACCTCTAGAAAGATGGTAAGATAAATAGTTATATCCTTTGAAACCGGAACAGGTGAGTACGCCTAATCCTGGAAAGAAAAAGATATTTGTACAATTTGAGACAAAATTCAGAAATAGAAGAAGTCTTGAACAATATTCTTTTTTCTGAATATTGTATTGTTTGCTCTATACAATGAATAAATAAATACTTTTTGTGTAGTTGAGGAGTTGATATTGTGGTAGTTATTTGTATTGAATAAAAATACTGAGAAATTGTCAAAAACCACATACTTAGAAAGACCAGTTTCGGTTGTTACACCATTGTCAATCTCTGATAAACTAAAATTAAATACAAGAGCAGCAGAATTTATACTAGTAGGGGAGTACTGCTATTGGTCAAGGGCATGAACGCCTGCCATTGGCTTAGCTAGACAGTCTCCTCCCACTTAACAGTGTCAAAAATGGCGGCTTAAGCAACAGACTCGCAATGATAACAAAATTTGATAACAAATTTTTGTTAACATTTTTGATCATTTGTGACACCGTTGAGTGGGAGGAGACAGTCTAACTGGGCCAATGGCAGGCGTTCATGGCCTTGACCAATAGTAGTACACGCCTACTAGTATAGATTCTGCTGCTCTTGTATTTAGTTTTAGTTTATCAGAGATTGACAATGTTGTGACAACTGAAACCGGTCTTTCTCAGTATCAATAAATCTGTGATTTTTGACAATTTCTTAGCATTTTATATTTGAAATGAATGGATAATTATCGGATAGAACACATGTTTCACAAAGATAGAATGGAACAAGCAAAAGTACACACATCAAATAATGTTAAATTTCATGAGAATCAAACGCAGAAACACACGCGATTTGTTAGAGCACAGGTTAAACAAAGAAAGAAAAGAACAACAAGCAAGAAGCTCATGTGAGCATCATCAGCAATAAAAAAAGAATGGGATGACTTATTTTTGATGACTTGACAATAAGCTTCAAATATCTACTTTGGAAACACAACTAGTTTCGACACACTTGAAGAGCCATTTTCAAGTGTAACGTTCTAGAGTCACACGTGAAAAAGGCTCTTGAAGTGTTGACACTCGTATTGTGATTTGTGATGAAAATAAAAGGTACTTGATAATAAAAAGAAATAAACATATGTTGTCAAATTCCACACAGTTTAATTTGGTACAGGACTATGGTTTCGTGACCACACAGGTCATATTTTCAAGCTGACTGTGGTATTTGAAAGCGGTACTTGATATTTTTTATTATGTTCTAGTCACTTCAGTAGCCCTAAATAGCTATTTGTGCAACTAGTGCGCAAAGTGACAGTTTGCTGCACCGAAAGAAACGTTTATGCCCGAGCCGTATTTTATTTTATTATATTTTATTTTATTGCCCGAGCCATGTTTTTTATTATTTTTATTTATATGAATATCGAACGGAAATCATTTAACCTCAAAATTGAAATTTTATAATGTATATTTGCTACTTTTCTCATTTCTTGTAGTTTAAATAATAATTATCAATATAAAAGAACTATTATTTATTATTAAATTATGAGAATTAGTAAATGATGATTATTTAATTATGATTTAGATGAACATTATTCTTGTTTTGGATTTCTAGATTGGGATTTTATCATAAATGTAGGGTAGCCATTGAAATGATTTTTATCTTAATCTAACCACAGTCATTGTTACCAACTCAATTTTTGTTTTCGTGCACTAATCCTCCATATAACCCACCAACTATTTTGTGTTGCCATGTTGCAAATCTGGAGTGCAGAAAAATGTTTTCCGCACTGGAGCGGAAAAGTGAATCTTTGCGTTCTGCAATCAGTGCAGGAATCGTCACTTTTCAAGGTAACTGTAGGAAAAAGAAATTGAGTATCATACCTTCTTCTATATTATTGTATCCAATGAAATCACTCAATCAAAACAAGGCAAACCCAACATGACTTTATTCTGTTTCTTGTGACCTCGACCGGGTCGGAAGTAATAACAAAATAGAGGCACGAAAATGAGGAAGTCTGTTTTTTCAATAGAGTTGAGTCAGAACGACCAGGTTGGTCGAGTGGCGGAAAGGGGGTCGAGGGGTTTGTTGTGGGAGGTGTGACTGTGTTTCGAGGGCGGTGAGGGGGGAGCAGTATATTAAAAAGTCGTTTGCTGGCATGACCCTAGAGGGAGCGAGTTTTGGAATCGTCGGCTAATTTCCATACTCACTCCATAATTTTCATTTATCTGCAATAAAATCGCGCCCGCCGGTCCGTCTGCCGACGAAAAATATCTCAATTTTGTCACGTTTAGAGTGCGAAACTTCAAAAACAAACTTGCCTGGCCCCCGCCTTATAGTACTCCACACTAACGGCTTATCTTAATTTTTATTACATATTTCATTGCAGGAGAGTTTTAGGGGGGCCAGATGTGGCTCTCCAAACAAAGCCAAACAGCGTTCATCAGTTTGCATGGAGGTCTTGATGCGATTCTCGCTTCTGAATAATGATGGCAGGAACTGACCACACTATCTTGATATTATTTTAAATTCACCAAATTAAAATGTAAAGATCAATTGAGATTCTGTACAAACTGCTGAAATGTGTACTGCAAGGGGAAGTTCTTGGCAGGAAGGCGTTGGTCGGAGGCGTACTCTTCAAAGCAGGTGTAAACAAGATCATCATTGCCAGAATGAATTCCAACATCTTAAACGGATAGGCACTATTGGAAGAACAAGAAGAAGAATAATTAAGATTGATAAAAGAATATTAAAGTTTGAAGATTGATTCATCGCAAATATAAGTTTCTCTTAAACACAGATTTCCCTTGAGTATTACAAATGATAACACAATTTGAAGTTCGCAAACATATCATCAACAAGAATATCTTCCATGTTCAAGTACTGCAAAGCTGGAAGAATAAGTTTCTAAGTTCAACAAGATGAGAAGAAAACTCTACTGTTTTCCAAAAGAGCTTGTTATATTTCAAAAAGAATAATCATTCTTCAGCTTTGAATTATCGTACTCTGCGAGGAATTGACGAATAGAGATTATGGATCTCTGCACTAGTTATCTTGAAATTATTTCATATTATTTCTGTGCTTCATTGGAAAAAAGAATAAATAAAGAATAAAGATACACCATAAAAGAAGATTTTTCGAAATATGTAGAATAAGTATTTTATTACTCTCTAATAATTATCATTGCAAAATTTAGAATGATAACGTTTGATATAGAACATAATGTTTGATCCAAATCGCTCCTCTATCATGGTTCTGAAGATAACTCAATTTCAAAGATAATATTTTCAGTTGTAACCAATAATCTGTAATATACGCCTATTCTCATATTGAAAATCTGATTCTTGAGTATCTGAACATTCTTAAATTACAAAATTCAAACTAATTACCATATGTACCTTGACGTGTACTTATTCCTGATTTTTGAGGTTTGAGCTCTCACTCCATATTCAGACAGAAGGATAGAGATTTAATGATACATTACATTGTGTTAAATGGTTTAATAAGCTACAATGATGTGTAATGAAGTACTGTATAATAATTTTATTTCCTCATTCATAATATTACTCTAGTTTGGCGGCAGAATGTTATGACACTGGACTGAAAAAAGTTATACCACAATACCAAAAATGTATTGAAATTGAAGGAGATTATGTAGAAAAATAACTGATACATGTAGTTTCTCAAATATGACCTCTTGAACAAACTATGTGCGTTATTATATTTTCTATTTAATAGTGGAACTTACTTTTGAGATAACCCACGTATCAGTGTTGAGACCAAATTGATTCTTTCAATACCATTTCTATGTGAATAACAGAACCCATTAGGTATTCTACACATTCTCAAGTACTATACAAAGAAGACTTAAACTTGTTGAAGCTTGAATATAAATAGCACTCTCCATCATCCAAACTCCAATTGGTATTGTATGAAGAAGTAATTTCAGAAGCCGGAGAGAAACAGACAATATTTGCATGTAAAAGCCGCAATAATGTAATGTTTACAAAAGTGAAGTGAAGATGAGATCAGGTTTAGGCTCTTCTAGTTAAATATATCCTGCTCACATCATCTTGCACTTAGAGCCATGCAACTTCAAAATTCCCCATCCACAAACAGTTACATCCATATTCAGATAATAGAGAGCAAAAAGCATACTCTGGAGTGCACTTTCATCCAATACCTGGGAACTCTCTCGCATAATGGTTTCCATCCAATAACTCTCTCGAACAATCACGTTATACCTGCCTTCAAGTATTAGATACGGCTTATGTCAGTAATTGCACATGTTACAAACATATTCTAACAGACAGGCGGTTGGAATTCTCGTTTGAAATCTTAGTTATGAATATTCTAGAACGCATACATTTGAAACACTTGCCACTCTTCATATCTGGTCCTTACTGGTGCACTTGTAACACTAATTCAAATCCTTGATGCATAGATCAATCAATAGACATGTTCAACATTCCGTACCTACTGAACATGATTCAATATCATGCTTTTATCCAATAAACTATTGGGAAGTGAGTTTGACAAATGGTTCTATCTATGGTTCTCAACTGAGCAAGCAATATCCACTCTATCTATTAACACAGAAAATCATCTTGGTTCGAATCTTTAATCATGAATTATTTTGTATCTGTACTAATACTGAAAGTTTTGCAATCAATCTTTAATATTCTAGATAGAGATAACAACTAGAAGGGTACTATCATGGAGAAAAAATAGTATATCTTAAGTGGATATCCCATAGAATAGGTCGTTTATGTTCCAATTTTCAAGCCGATTTTAGTTATCTCAAGCCGACTGCTGTGGACAACTGTTCATTATTACTGTTCCGTTGTCGTGAGAGTGTTAAGAACGGCACAGAATGAGAGACTACCAGCGACACAAAGCTTTACGAAGAAAATATCATTGATTCAATATCATGCTTTTATCCAATAAACTATTGGGAAGTGAGTTTGACAAATGGTTCTATCTATGGTTCTCAACTGAGCAAGCAATATCCACTCTATCTATTAACACAGAAAATCATCTTGGTTCGAATCTTTAATCATGAATTATTTTGTATCTGTACTAATACTGAAAGTTTTGCAATCAATCTTTAATATTCTAGATAGAGATAACAACTAGAAGGGTACTATCATGGAGAAAAAATAGTATATCTTAAGTGGATATCCCATAGAATAGGTCGTTTATGTTCCAATTTTCAAGCCGATTTTAGTTATCTCAAGCCGACTGCTGTGGACAACTGTTCATTATTACTGTTCCGTTGTCGTGAGAGTGTTAAGAACGGCACAGAATGAGAGACTACCAGCGACACAAAGCTTTACGAAGAAGAACTACTAGAAATATCGGCTTGAGTTAGCAGTGAATTCGGGATCATAAATATTCCCTGTACCATGGGATATCTTCTTATACTATCTTTCTTCTATGGTACTATCCACTTTAACTATTATATTTAACATAAATATTCCCTGTACCATGGGATATCTTCTTATACTATCTTTCTTCTATGGTATTATTCGCTCTAACTTTTATAACAAACAACCATATAGGTTTGAGTTTTCAACCATGAAGGTTTATATATTATGTGCTAATACTGGAATTAAGTAAGTACTTTACTTTCAAACTTTCAGATTTTGGAGACATATAGAACCTCTATGTTTCTCGATACAATTCAATTCAATTTATTCACAACTCACAAAAATACAATAAGAAAAAAAAACAATTACAATAATTGTAACAATGCAAATAACACATAAAAATGTATATATATATATATATATATATATAATATATATATATATATATATATATATATATATAGAAGCGAAATGGCACTCATCACTCACTCTCTCGCAGAACTAAAAATCTTCCGGACCAAAAAAATTTGGTCAAAAAATTCCGGTTCAAATTTGGTGGGTATGTTCAGTTGGCCCTTTAGAGGCGCACTAAGAACGGATTTGGAGAAATTTCCAAAGATACGCCCAAAATCTGCATTTTTCCAGCGTTTTTTAGCGCTTTCTCAGCTCTATCGAGAACAAATAAACAGAAAATGTTCAAATTTAGTACAGAAGCTCAGCTAGGGTTTAATAATGTTTTGTCGGAAGGAATTCGCAATAACGTCAAAGATACGCCCAAAATTAGCGTTTTTTTTTTTTTGCTTTTTTTTTATTTTTATCGAGAACAAATGAAAAGAAACTGTTCAAATTTAGTACAGCAACTAAGCTAGGGTGTAATAATGTTGTGTAAAAAGGAATTTGAAATAACGCCAAAGATACGCTCAAAATCAGCGTTTTTGCGTTTTCTCAGCTCTTTCATCAAGTAATAGACAGAAAATGTCCAAATTTTAGACAGAGGGTTAGGTAGGGTCTAGAAATGTTTTGATGAGGTGACTTTAATATTTCATCAAAGATAGGTACGCCTAAAATCAGCGTTTTTCTCAGCTTTTCTGCGTTTTCTCAGTACTTTGACTTTCTGACGGAATGAAGCATGCTCGAATGAAAAATGCAGGCGAGCGAAGCGAGCCCGCTGATCCCATTTCTGGACGATCCAGTCGGGGGGGGGGGGGTCCATCTGGCTAGACGGATATGGCAAGCGAAGCGAGCCTGACGACTAGTAAGACAATATTGCTAAAATTATGTGGTATTCTGGAAGAAAGAGGGGGAAAATTATATTATCATATTATATTGTAATCATGATTTGTGAAAGTCAATTAAATAAATAAATAAATGAATAAATAAAAATACCTTGCCTACTATGGTTTCCCATGTAATAGGCGAATCAATCAATAATGATGAATTAATGATTAATTAATGATGATTTTCATTACTTATTACAGGTATACTGGCATTCACACCGACCTTCTCAGAGCCGCTCTCCAATTTGACAGTAGCAGTCGGCCGAGATGCAACTTTCACTTGTATGGTTCAACATCTTGGTGGATACAGGGTGAGTTAACACACAATATTCAGAATAAATATTGTTTCTGTTCTAATTCCTTCTTTGACATGTCTTACTCAAGGAAGAATCCCATGAATGATAACGCTCTATTCATAGCTGAGCGTGTAGTGATGTTTTAAGTGAGTTTATATAACTGAGCTTCATAGCGAGTTCACATAACTCCTAGGGACTTGAGACCTATATGATGCTAGGAATGGTGTATATAATACATTCACATCTTCTGGTTTACAATCCTTTCTTCATCCAAAACACACAAAAAGTATGGTGAAGATTACAAATTATACAAGTCTGGTTTTTCCATGGCAGTGAAGTAATTTTTTTCTCATACTATCACAAAGTTTTTCACGGGGTACAAGAGTGATGATATCATAATTATTTCGTATGCTCATCTCTGAGACAGTTCATTGGTTACGCTATTTCAATAATCATTGGATTGAAAAACCATCGGAAAATGGTATGAGGATGTAAAATTCTCGTGGATCCTTGAATGCCAAACCGGAGGGATCTGTATCTCAATAAATCAATATTGGAATTCATTACCAAACTATCGTCATGGTACATTCTAATGTACCATTTATTATTTATTTATGAATTTTCAGAGAATCAATTACAGTTGAAATGATCATGAAGAAGGAAAAACAGGCGAACTCTTTGATATTCCTCTCCCACATTTAAATTGATATCAGTTCAATTGATTCATTATCAGCATTGTGCATGATCAGCATCACATTCACATTATATTCTAACCGCAAAAAAATCAGTGAGTAAAATATGGGAATAATAATTATCATCATTGAAACATGGAAATTTAGTCAGTAGTCTCTCTCCGTAGACTTTACCAGCTCTCTCATCATGGAGGAATAAGATAGCAAGACTATCTTTGCCCTAGGTTTCCCTAGTTTCTGTTTATTGGGCGACAAAGCAAGCACTCTTATTTTATCAGAGATGAAAATTTATCACTGCACGCGTCGTGAGCTTACATTTTTCGCTGTTTGGATTAGGTTGAGCGTTGAGCAGAAGCCACTCTGCCGTTATGGTTGGTTATATTACTATGATGTTGGCGAGGATGTTAGCTGAGACGCCACATTACTTTTGCTGTTTGATTTAGAGGCGTCGTGGTTGTAGCAAAGCGTCAAACAGACGTGGCGCGCTTTTGTTGGGTGTGCGAGCGAGAAAGAAGGTGTCTAAGTTAGAAGACAGTGTGGTGGAGAGTGAGAGAGAACGGAGGAAAGTTTGGGAGTGTTCCGATCAGAAGGGTGAGTTGGGCCGGAATGTGCGGCTGGTGTAGTGGATGAATGTCTCCATCAAATCCTGTCCTCAGGCGAGACGTGTGTCATTTGTCTTGTTTCCTCACAACTCGTGTAGAGCTCCTCACACTTCTTCAGGTCAGTCTCACACTCTATTTTCTAGGGGAAAGCTTGTGAGCCAACTGTTACTGTTAGACTATGATTAATAGAAAATTTGTTATGGGTTCTATGAGTTTTATCCTTTCAATGGATAAATTTCTAAGCTGTGCTTAGTGAGAGAAGTTGTGTGTATTTTTGGGTTCAAAATTTTTCATAAAATAACTTGATTAATTCAATATGAAGTGATAATTGGGTGTTATATTTGAATATATGGTAGTTTGGTGATTTAATTTCTCTAAATTCAAAATGTTTAGCTTGTGTATATTTTTGGACGAAAATTGAACTTGAACGTTTTACAGTAGAAACATAACCTATTTTTTGACATTTCATTAATTTATCAAAATTTGGGAATGGAATAGATTTGGGCCAAGCCTGTTGTTCCTTCCTAATCATATTTATATGATTTGTAATTCTGCCCACGAATAAATAAATGTAATGGATCGGAATTATATCTGATCAGTTATTTGATCCAGATATTCTTCTACTTTATTAAGTTCGAGTAGTTATTCCAATCAATTTTAGATCAGTTTTTAATCATTTAACTAAGAGGAAAATAAACTTTATTAGGATAGGATAGTGATATAACTACATAGTTTAGTCATAGAGAAACAATAGCATAAGTAGATATCCCATGGTATAGGGCGTTCATGTCGCAACTTTCACTGTTCTCAAGCCGATAGCTCATGTAATTCTTTCCCATGAAGCTGTGTAACACTGGTAGTCTCTCATATTGTGCCGCTCATACACTCTCACCCCAACAAAACAGTAAAATTCGACAATAATCAACAGTTATCAGCTTGAGATAACAGTAGAAGTTGCGACATAAACTCTCTATACCATGGGATATCTACTTACGCTATTGTTTCTCTATGGTTCAGTTTTTCAAGGTTAATACTGCAATAATACTGCATGTTTTAATTTTCGTGGGAGACCCCGGCTACTGTATTTAAGACAAATGACGAAGGATCTGGGTGCTATGAGCTACGCACAATGGAAGAGAGTAGCAATTGACAGATTTAGATGGAAGGTTGACAACCAATCAAACGATTGAGCTGTGAGAAGAAGATAATTTTCGGTTTATGTTTGTAATATCACATCATTCTCTTGTTTTTGTCACATCATCTCTTCACAACATCTGTCACATTCTCTTCAATATATTTTTTCTTCAATCAAAAATATGATTAGTGATTAAACAAGATTATGTATCGTCTTTTTTTTTCTTAGGGCTACTCTTGAATATAAAATGTTGAAAAGAGTACTTGGATTTCTATTTCCATTCATAAGGTTATGTATGTACGCGTATGTCGAATAACACCACAGTATAGTAGTGGCTGCAGCATTATTCTCTGCAGGATTTTCTGTGTATTTACTACTGATTGGTGACTTGTTTATAGTTTATTTAGCTATCTAGCTATAGTCAATATAGCTTATTTATATACAGACAATATTTCTGTTCCTACTCAAAAAGATTTACAATTTGGAAGATTTCATTCAGAATGGAGATAAAAACAATTCTGAATAATTTCTCTCCAGAAAGTCAAAGAAGGCTGAATCATGCTTAGCCGTAAGTGAGACTTGAGGCAAGACCAGATTGGGCGTTTTTTCAGGTGTACTTCCAGGCGCCAACCCAATTAGTCAATCAGAGAGCTTCCTGCCTTGCCGACTCTGAAAACGCCGTATGAATCTCATGAAAAACGCTCAATATGGTCTCGCCCTCAACCTTTAGCTCTTGAACTCTACAATGTGTTTTTGTTACAAGGTCAATTGCGACCTAAAGTGGAAGCTAAACAACAACCTGACTGTTCTCTTCCTATCTTTCATGCTATTTCATATCCTATTATATCAAGCGAGCAATTTCTGTATATGTATATGTAAATGGTTATCTTGTTATCTAGTTATCTGGATATCTGGCTATGTAGTTATATGGTTATATATTTATGTCTAACGGATCTCGAAAACGGCTCAAACGATTCTCACGAAATTTGGAACAAAGTAGGTTTATGATATGAAGATTCGATTGCACTAGGTCTCAACCCTTGGATAACTTGCTGAAGGACATTAAAAAGATAAATACGTCCTTGAAAAACAGCTGGAATTTTTTTCGTCTGTCGATACCGTAATGGAAGAGAGTGAACGAGTGCATGTGTGTGGGATCATCCAGCTGATCTTACGAGAGGAAAAATTTAGCAAGGGAAACTTATTCTCGTTTATTTCTCTTTTCTTTAGGGAACATCTTTACTCCAGAAAGTCCAAAATAGTAGCTAGATGCTTTTAGTGTAGAATAGTACATAGTATATTAATAAATATTGTAGCAAACATAGTAAATCGAATTCATAGTATATCTATTTGTAATTGATGATGTGTTTTTTTTTTGAAGTGTGAATAAATTGTTATTTTGATGAGTGATAGTAGCTTAACCTAGATATTGATTTTGATTGTAGTATAAATTTGAAAAGGGACAGTTTTGGGCATAAGCCTGTTGTGCCTCCTCATATAACTGTAAAAATAATTGTACAACTGAGAAAATGAATAAATGAATATAAACTATAAATTCAATCTTAAGTTACAAATTTTCTATGCTTTTACACTCCAGAGTGAAGCTCGGTCCCCCGATATTTGGAATTAAACATTACATAACCATCAGCATTATCATTACATTCACGAATTCGAGTAGAATGAATTTCCAGAGAACCCATTAATTCATTCATCGTTCATTCATTCGAAAATAGATCGACGATAATAGCGTCATATTGACTACTGGCACTCCATCGTTGTATGTTTTTCCTCATCTGCGTAATAATAGGCTAGGACCTACTTGGGTATTCTAAACCCGCCCACCGTTCATAGGTGGCGCGTCGTCTTTGAGGCTTTGATTGTGTGAACCCACACCAGGCGTCACGGGAATTCGGCAGACGCGCGGGAATCCTCTTTATCATTACAAACCGCTCTCACACCCACTATAGTGAGGTCCACGTTATTATAATGGCAGTGGAGAGAGATAGGAGAACAGCGTTGCCGAATCTCTGCCTTGCCACTGCCTTCTATAGAGGATAGCTGATATCGGTATATTTGGTGTAGGCTAATATTAACTGTTCATTCTTGTTATTTTAAGATGATCCTACAATATTAAGCGAGCAATTTCTGTTTATATTCTTATAAGTTTTCATGTTTTTAAATATATTATGTTTATAAGTTTTTGTCATACTTACTCAATTGCAGCTGTTTTCCATGCATTAAATCAAGCCGGTAAACAGCTGTTTGCAGAACAAGGAAACATGTTATTTTCATTACAGCATACTATACTGTAAAGAGTTCTCTTTACAGTCGAGTATGTTAGGACTCTACTGAGTCCTTATAACATCTGAGTAATTGATATACTAACTCGAATAATTAAAGAACTCATTTTAGGAGTTTCAAGTTATAAGAGCTCATCTGAATTTTTATAATTTGGGCCTTTATTATTTTATTTGAGCTCAAAGGGTCTGTCTGTTATGAACTAGGTGCTACGGGCTATGTCATGTTTATAGAATGCAGTAGCTCGAGCAGCAGCAGGTCATGGCTTCTGTTTCCCAGCAATATTATTCTTTCTCAGATAAGTATGGCAAAAAATATTTTACGTAACTTGTACAGTAACCTATTTACCGCATCCGTATGATAATTCTGCCCTCAATTATGTTTCGGGCAGAGCAATCATACTCATGCGGTAAATTATCGTTACCGGACTTGTTACGTAAGGTATGTCACCGGATCTAAAAAAATATATATTTCTTGAGGAGACCAAGAATGATGAGTATTGAATCTGGAACAGGCAAAATGCCTTATCCGTAAATTATAGATGATAATGATGACTTTAAGCGTAAGAAAATATATATTTAACAACGATTAAGTGATAAGTTTCCATCATTGAAACCTTAACTAATAACGTTTCCACATTGTTAGAGCACAATCTGGCAACGTTGCACAGCTAGAAAAGGATAGCTCTATCTGCTTTGTCGAAAGATAGACAAGGATAACAACACCATTGTCAACCGAATACTGCCATTATAACGTGGACCTCAATATACACACCCACTTCGCTGACGGTAGCTGGATTGGCGCTTGGCGTATAATAATACCCTACAGTAGAATTCAAGTTATATTGGCAGTATTAGTTGAATTAGAACCATTAAGATAATTGTTGAAGGTATGCTGACCGTTTTGAACGGTGCTTCACTATAGTGAGATTCACGTTATGGTGTCAGCATTATTTGAATGAGATGCAATAAGATTATTGTTGAAAGAATTCTGACAGTTTAGAACAACGCTTGACTAAAGTGAGTTTCATGTTACACTGTCACTATTGAGTTGAATGGGAAGCATTGGTATGGTATTCATAATGGATGCTGACAGTTTGAGATGAATCTGAATGTGGTTGTTGTTCTATAGGGAAGGATCGTCGCGACGACGACGCTAGAGACTAGAGAGGCGTCTAGATTAAATCTCCAGCGAGCCAGATGATTAGGTCGCATCACACACGTGGTCTATTGTCGTCCTGTTTGGAAGGTGATAGACCGACATACTTGTGATATCAGACAACGCACATCAACGCCGCTAGACCTGACCATGATTGGAGCGGGGCAATTTCAATTGATGTTTGAAAGCTTTATTCATCTAGCGGTGCTGTCTCTTCTATCATTTCCAATTTAATCGACGTTTTTTTAAAGTGTGTGCTTCATTGCTTTGGAATATCGAGTCTCAAACAATCGGAATTCCTCATTCCCATTTTCAACCCTTACTCAGAGTAATTAAATTTCACATGAATTTAACACTTCTGTGCTACATCAGAATCTCGAGTCTCAAACATTCTATTATTTCAAATTTTTCATTCACATATTTATCCCTTACACAAAAGTAATGAAATTTCACATAAATTAGATTCATTTACACTATCAAGATTTAGAGCTCAAGTAATCTTAAGACGCCTTCACTCTTACAGGCTCAACCCCAGCTACTTCATTTTCAAAATGATGTATCTCATCGAAGAATCCACTAACATGAAATACCTATCTGAAGATGCTAGAATTGAGCGTCACTTCATTGTAAACCCTGTGAATAACCTTATTATGAATTGAATCTGTTCCATCTTTATGACGTCAAACATATTATACAAGAACGAATAATTCAAACAAGGCTGATTGGTGGAATCTGATCTGTCACTTCAGATCTATGTTGTACACCTCACTTCTTAAAATGCGAACAAACTAGGAGAAACTGAATTAAGTCGCGGTGAAGAACGATTTCACTAAATTGCTGTTCAATCGTAATAAAATTTATAGTTATTGTTATAGATATAACAGATATAGATATAGAAAGACGATACCAAGCTGAAAACTACTCATCGATTTTATTGTTCTACTCGTACTCAGGAAATACCTACTTGATCATGATTATTGTGATTGTCACCCTATTGTGAAACTCATGAATCAATTATTAAACTAATTATCAATTGAATTAAAATCTTCACACGAGATGAAGCTTGATACTGGACTAGGTTTACCAAAGCAAAAAGCTTTCTACAAAATATGGGTAGGAGTGGATAGATATCAGGATAGATATTAATCTCAAGAGTTACGATAAAGATACTAACCATTAGTGCTGAATAATTCAGGGCTGATTCACTAAACCCTGATATCCAGGGGAAACATTTAAATATATATTATTCTAACTTTTCTCGAACTCTCACGAAACTCCGAAACGATATCAATGAATATTTACCGACTGTCCATCCAATCCCATAAAAATTAAATGCAAATAGAGACTAACGGCCTGACATTCTTCTTACAAGATGATTCTTTCTCTCATCCATCAGCCCATTCTTCTCCTCTCATATCAACGCTGGGAAAGTTGGAGGGAACTTCTGAAAGGAAGGACTGGGAGCAATGAGTATGAAGATGAGATGTTTGAGATGGCGGAAGGGGAAAACGCAATCTTTCCTCTGTTTTTTTCTTGCTACAAGAGGGGAAGAGAAAAGATAAACATCAGACAGTGCACGTTTGAATAACCGGAATATTAAAAATGTTTCCATTTGCTCGACATATGGGAATGGAGCGGTGTATAGGGATTGCTATGTGGACCCTATAGGCTACTGCCTCGCTCGTACTGGACAAGCTAGCTTGCGGACTGAGAGGATATCACATGAATACCTTTCAGTGGTCTGTTGGTCCCCGTTTATGGTAACAACCTTTGTCGGAGAACCGGTACGTAATGTTTGCCATGTCGATATGCCCAGACTTTGCACACTGTAGAAGATTTCCATCGAATCATTCGGTGCTGTTTTCTCTGTCTACACAATCTCTTCCGTTTCATTCTCACATTCTTTTCTGCCAGAATCCTACTTGGTTCCCTCATCCAATCACGCCTCTTTCTCTCCATAAGCATCCCTCTCAGAATTTCTCCTAGTTTTCTGTATTCACCCTTTCTCCCCATTCCTTTTTTCTGAGAGTCAATACCCCGGTGTGAGAAAGTTTCTCGGTGAACTACGGGCTAGACACGATCGAGTCACCAAATAACTGAAAGGATGAGTCGTCTCCTCTCTCCTCCTTCTTCTCATCCTCCTCATCCTCCTCCTCCTCCTCCTCCTCCTCCACCGCCTCCTCAACCTCATACTCTACTACCAACTCCTTCTTCTCCACAACCTCCAACCCGTCCTCAACCTTCTCCTACTCCTTCTCATCCTCCTCATCCCACTTTCCTCTCACCGTCGGGTCTACATTATTTATCGCTTTTCCGCCTGACTGCCGACCCCTATGTTTATTTTCGCCCCCTGCTAGCTTCCAGTTGCAAGATTTTCATTCAAAATTGGATGACGTTAAATTGTACAATCTCTGGCAAAGTCCTTACCCAACGCCTCGCCCGATCACTTTGATTGGGTCGAATCGATTTATAAATTGGCTACCAGTGTAACGTTGACCGAGTTATTTGTTGGAAACGAGTGATTAGGGGAGAAATCAGTAGTGTTGAAAGAACTAGACAGAGTTATCTCTTTTATAAAGTTGATGTATGGTCTACAATCACAGCTTTTCGAAGTCCTGTTCTTGAGTAATGTGAATGTGAAAATATTAAAAGTAGAAAACTTACTTTTTATGTTCTCTTCTCTGGCCATTCCAGTAATATTAAATATTTATCCAAATAAAATAAAAATATAAATCTCCCTATTAAAAGGGTACTGAGATTTATATTTATTCAAGTTTTTATCAAAAGTAGCACTCAAGAAAAAATACAATATTTATCTATCATATCAGAATCAATTCTATTAAAAGTCTTGTGTATATAAAGGTCCGTACAGATATATGCGCCGCGAACATGAGCAATTCACTTTTAATCAGCTGACTATGTATGTATTTTTACAGAAACGGTAAGATACAGATATGAAAAGCTTGGCATCAGCTGATTAAAAGTGAATTGCTCATTTTCGCGGCGCGTAAATCTGTACGCACCTTTACGTATACATTTTTTAAGGCTAAGGATATTGTTAGAATAGATTAAAAATTCTGAAGTGTTTTTTCTATTTTATATTTAACCAATCCACAAAAACATGTTTTAACTATTTATAGTTATTTCTGGAAGATGAAAATGGCTATGAATTGTTAAAACATATTATGTTGGAACAATGGAACATATTATAATAAAAAGGTTACTGAAGATTTTGTTATTTCATTCTCATACTGCGTATTGTATGATGTGTTATTAAAGCATAGATATATCTATCGCCATCTTGATCCTCGAATCAATTTTTTTCGTCGAAGGGGTTTAATCAGTGCTTTTTCTTCCTTATTCCTACTTGATTCAAGACTGTGAATGATGATAAAAATGTTCTACAGATTCTACTCCAAGATTATTGTTTCATCATGCTCAAGATCTTTATGAAGTGATTTTCATACATTATGAAGTTCGATTGAAGAAAAATATATCTTTACACATCTGACACACAATAATTGATTGCACTTATTAGCATTTTTGGATAAGATATGATTGATCATCTTATAATACAAATTAGATTAATTCAAAAATATCCCGATATTATTCCTTGAGTGCAGAATTAATAAAGTACCTTCTGTTTAGGTCAGATGGTAGAACGTTTCAGTGACAATGATGATGATTCATAGATAATGAGCTACACGTGAGCTGGCATTAATAATACAGGATAGATATTTCAGAGCACATTCAAAATACGGCCATTACAGAGTGAATCATTGATAAGGTGGGACCTGCGACTTGGTTTGGTTGCTGTTGACAAGACTGGAATGTAGAGTGTGACTTATCATGGAAATGTTGCGCGGATCAGTCAGCAAGCATGATAATAGGGCTCATTTATTGCGAATGATTTGTGGTCAGAATTTTTTTGTTGGAAGCTGGTGGAAACATGTTTGGCGATAATATTGCTTCAATTATCTGTCCAGTTGTCATCATGTGTGTCGACTATAAGTAAACATTGGGAGGACAATAATTCAGAAACCCGAGCGCTGACCGTTTGTCATTGGAGGTTGGAGATCCGTGCAGCGGTCGCTAAATCAGAGCGTGCGCCCGGTTTTAAATCAGAGCGTTGACATGCGACTAATCAGACACGATTCACTGTCCTTGTTTGGCCTCGTCCCTTGGGCGGTGAGCGACAGAGACGGTGCAAAATGTGATAAGGCTGGTCGGCCTCTCATACTGCCATCGACTCCTTCCAATCTCGAGGGGCCAGTGCAATATTGTGTGTGTCCTAGAAACATCAATTAGGTGTGACATTTTCACTCCGTACAAGAATTGAGTTATCATTATTGAGTTTTGCTTTCTGGAAAAGATAAGAACTTGCAGGGAGTCTTGTGCATTATCTAGATTAGTACAATTACATACTTCGAGAAGTGAATTTAACGTGGCTCAGAACATGTTTTGTTTCTTGACAATAGCGCTATATTTATGTAATTATTTATTCTTTACATAAAATCTTAGAGGATGAATTTTAGTATCAAGTATCAAAAATGACTTAGTCTTGAATTTGTTACAACAATCGTCTTTTTGGCTTTTGAGTGATTTGTAAGCAATGAGATCAATATGAGCGTTGAATTCCATCTTTTAGTTCCAACCTTATTTTATAATGTTCAGTTTTGGGCATGGCATGTTGCTTTCGCCCAGTAATATTTTTATAATAGATTGTAATTGTATTGGAATATGGATAAAATTTTTTCACATCAAGACCCATGTGGCCTTGAAATTGAATGAATTTTAATACGGTTTGTGCCAAAAAGAAGATTCAATGTTTGTACAGGTTTTATTTGTGCATCTTCTACGATAGTTTTGCTGGGTTGCAGTTAGTAAAAATAACTTCAAAAGTTAGAGTGTTCTATTAATTCATGCAATATATAAATTATCAAAATATTTATATTATTGTATAAATGAATAAAGAGTGAATAATGTTCTATTATTTTTGTGTTTTCTATCTTGTGTTCTTGTGTTTTGTATAATTGAGAATTTATATTTCATTGAGAGCCAATCGACATTTAAGATTGGAGGTTTGAATCTGGTTTGGGTATTGCTTAGGGAGGAATTGAACAAATAATAATTTTCCACTTCAATCACATTGAGTGCGTTTCATAAATGCTAACTGGAGAGCGAACATCTAGAATTATGAAACTATTGTATAATTATCAGGTTTTCGGGAAATTCGAATTCTTCAAAACAAGCAGGTCTTCGCACTGCATGGTCATTCTAGTTTCTATTAACAACTCCCTTGTAATGGAATTGTCCGCTCATAAATTTCTTGAAGTACTATTCTAATTCATTCATTGACTCATATACCTTTGGATTTCTTGATATTCCATTCTAATTCTATCATTTTGTTATAGTTATGACTTTTTGTGTAGTTGAGATATTGATATTGTGCTAATCATTCATATTAAATAAAAATACTAAGAAATTGTCAAAAACCACAGATTTATTGATACTTAGAAAGACCGGTTTCGGTTGTTACATCATTGTCAATCTCCGATAAACTCAAACTAAATACAAGAGCAGCAGAATTTATACTAGAAGGCGAGTACTGCTATTGGTCAAGGGCATGAACGCCAGCCATTGGCCCAGCTAGGCAGTCTCCTCCCACTTAACGGTGTCACAAAATGGCGGCTTGATAACAAAATTTGATTTTTTCATATTTGCGAGTCTGTTGCTTAAGCCGCAATTTTGTGACACTGTTAAGTGGGAGGAGACTGTCTAGCTGGGCCAATGGCAGGCGTTCATGCCCTTGACCAATAGCAGTACTCGCATACTAGTATAAATACTGCTGCTCTTGTATTTAGTTTGCAATACAAGTAAATCTGAGTATCAATTTTCTATGTATCAATAAACTGTGGTTTTTGACAATTTCTCAGTATCACTTAGAAAAAATTAGGCGCTAAATAAGCTAATTCAATTCTAATTATGAATTTCTCGATATTCTGCTCTCATCCAATCATACTCCTATTATTCTGAGAATATAACAATGTTGTCATTGGTAAATGAAAAACAACAACTGAAAAACAAGAATGACGTGCGTCTTCACGCCATTCTAATTAAGTCCTTGGGTTTAATTTTGTACTGTATTGCGTGTTTTCTGCTAATGTTCCAGGTGGGATGGGTGAAAGCTGACACCAAAGCTATACAAGCGATACATGATCACGTGATTACACACAACCCACGTGTGTCGGTGAGTCATAATGACCACTCCACGTGGAATCTACATGTGCGCAGTGTACAGGAAGAGGATCGGGGACAATACATGTGTCAAATAAATACGGACCCAATGAAGAGTCAGGTAAGAATCCTTATACTAGGATGTTTATTTGAAACGTGTCTCATGATAAGTCCGTCAATATAAAGTATTTTCATCTCATGTTCATTTCAAATAGGCTACTATAGATCAATCAATAATCCTTTATTATCATAAAACACAAAGTGTTGTAACAAACGTCAAAGATACAATAGAATTAAAAACATTCAGAAAAATTAGTACAACAAAATCGGCAAATAGTAATAAATAAATAGTAATTATTAAAACGTGGTCCACTTGAATGTACTACAGGTAGGCGAAATCAGTATTTCCAACATAAGTCATAACAAAGCTGTTGAGTTAAACAGGAGAACACTACTCGTGTGAAATGGCTAGTTTATGCAATTATATATTCATAGATAGGAAATAATTTCCTTTCTAATCAGTCACCTTTCTTTATAAAATCGGAGAGACGATATTCGTTCACCATGATAAGCGTGGAATGTCTATCAATTCATAAATATTCATAAATACGGGTATTTCAAAACGATATTACCTCAGCGTTCTCAGTGTCGTTTATTATTAACCCCAATAAGTTAGTATATTATGTACCCAAGTATTGTTTATTACGAGCCCCACTTATATTACCCCGAATTAATTATTATACAAGGATAATTCAATCATTATACCAAAAATTCAATCAATATCAATAATAAATTATTGATCAATCATTTTCAATTATTGACCAAATAATTCAATCACAAGCTATAATTCTAAATTGTTCGTGCTACCTAACTTAAAATCATCCTCAGTATAGTTTTGATAGTATGTTGAGGAAAGTTCCTTGAATCTGGAATCCATCAATAGGAATGAATGTGACCAAATTAAAGAATTCGATAAATTGATTCCATAAAGCTTTCCCCTTACAAGCTCTATCAGTTTAGTAGGTACTATCATAGAGAAACAATAGCGTAAGTAGATATCCCATGGTATAGGGAATTTATGTCGCAACTTTTACTGTTATCTCAAGCCGATTACTGTCGATTATTGTCAATTTTTACTGTTTTGTTGGGGTGATAGTTTATGAACAGCACAATTTGAGAGACTACCAGCGTCACACAGCTGCATAAGACAGAATTAGGTGAACTATCGGCTTGGGATAACAGTAAAAGTTGCGACTTAAACGCCCTATACCATGGGATATCTACTTATGCTATCGTTTCTCTATGATACTATGTACCTATGCCAGCGCACTAACCTAGGTTTTGCTGGCTTTGTCACACAGAAAACAAGTTATTTTTAATTTAAGAGTTTATGTGTTATTGGAATCTTATTATATATTATTTCTTGCTTGTCTATTATTTTTATGATTCATAGTCTTCATTGTATTGTTTTCAATTTGACAAAAATAAATTTAATTTGATAAAACTTAATATCTACAAAGTTTTCAAATGCAGAGACCACTTTACAGTAGACCTCATCGCGGATTCATGAAATGAGTACTGTGAAATCATTAAGAGTCAATTATTGACTATGATGAGGCCTTATAATAAGGAAAATGAAAATCCAATAACTTAGTCCAGTTACACACACATCGATTTTTGGGTTAGTTTATTAATAGAGGAGTATTCGCTCGGTATTACGAGGGTCTTATGAAAATAGTCCAGGCAACGAATGCTCTAAAAAAGGTATAGAAGGAGAAGTTTAGAACACAATTTCTGACTCTGCAGCTTTTTCAAGGATAGTAAACATATTATTATTATTATTAGCGTATGGCTTTGAATGGTGGGGTGACCCAATGATAGTTCCACCTCGCCGTAAATAGTCCAAAGTTCCCTAATGGGAAACCGGACACTAAGATTATAGTAAGCACAATACTTTTAATTTACACTTTTCACTTCAAAATAGAGTTCATTTTGATGTTAAAAAGTCCAAACATATACAAAACCGGAATATATATCAAAAGTCCTCACTCCTACCCCCTGTGCTAAGAAGATCGGGGTGGTTTTAAAGTATCATATTTTGTTTATTGCACATATCTCTAACAATATGCGTCTTTCGGAAATTTTTATTGAATACAAAATTGTAGCTTACAAATTCGCCTACAAGTTTCATCCGTATCATTTTTCCATATCTCTTCTAGTTCCCTAGGTATGAGCTCTCGAAGGTGTCAAATTTTGAAGGACACCTCTTTCGGCTCCGATTTTACCATCTTTTTGGCCTTATAACTCTTTTAAGATTGATTGAAAAAATCTATGCTTATCAAGAGTTCATAGAACATCATATTCTCTTCTATTTCATGTATTATTTCATGATTTCAGGCATCTCCCTATGATTTTTGCAGCAATATAAGGAGAATGAAAGTTCTATAATTTAGTCTAATTACACAAACATCGATTTTTGGATATCCGATCGATTTCTTACCAAGTTACATTCGATCTGGAGGAATTTAAAGGACGGAAAAAATCGAAAGTCCAAAAAACGATGTGTGAGTTGACCAACTCAACTCTTAGAACTTCATTGACATATGGAATATATAACACAATCTATAGTGATTTATTCCACGAAGATAAACGTCCAGTTAACTTATTCCAAAAGCCATCATGAGAAATCCACGAGGTTTCCACAACATCAATTTTACTACGAAACCTATCAGTCCCCTATATAATGGACTCACTTTGAAACAATGAGGCAGAACAGAACAATGGTTTGTTCCAATAGTGGGTGGATCATTATTGGTTCGAAATTCATGGATGAGCCAGTTATAGTGTATTCAAATCCATCACCAAACTGTCACAAGAATTCCACCGCTGGTTGATTTCCTGCTAATAGGCCTACTCCTGGTACACTGATTTCCTCTCTTTCGTGCATGTTCGACACGAGTGAATGCTATGTATTATCGATTAATTACCGGTTCGATCGATATATACTAGATACATATAGGTATCGATGAGTATATATCGATATTAGACACAAATTCAGGTGCAAAACTATTCAGTGCCTAATCTCCTCTATGATAATGATCATAGATATTTACTGAAATCAATTTCAGATACATATCCTCGTGTATAACTTTCCAGTGGATTATCTCTTCCATGAAGCTATTGTATTATTTATCTTAAAACTAGTGATGGCATTGACTGATATCATGGAAAATGCTGATACTTCACAATAGAGACTCACGCCATACATTGGTTTGTTTTTCCTTGATGAGAAAATTGGCAAGATAATGAAAATTGGCAAGATACACAGTTCAAGGTTCCCTTAACTGTTATGAAGATTTGGAAATGTGATTTTAAAATAAACGTCGATGATGATAATTAAGTTCATAAGTAACTACTCTTTCTATATAGTATCCCAATGGCATCTAATGGGATAAATAGTCTGATCCAAATGATATGGCATAACAGAATTGAAGTCTCCAGGCTCTCAAGATCTTTCAATCTTTCGATAGTCATATTTTTCTTAGGAACAATGAGCTCCTTGATACCATTATACCTTCAGCAAATACGAGTATATTGTTGTGAAAATATGAGTATATCTTATTATGTAGTCATCATTTTCCCCCAACCAAATTGGGACATTGAACTATGATCATAGAGAAACAATAGCGTAAGTAGATATCCCATGGTGTAGGGCGTTTATGTCGCAGCTTTTACTGTTATCTCAAGCCGATTACTGTCGATTATTGTCGATTTTTACTGTTTTGACCGGGTAAGAGTGCATTTAACGGCACAATATGAGAGACTACCAGCGTCATAAAGCTTCACAGGAAAGAACTACGTGGACTATCAGCTTGAGATAACAGTAAAAGTTGCGACATAAACGCTCTATACTATGGGATATCAACTTATGCTATTATTCACTCAGAAAATATTTTCTAATCTGGTCAGAGATTCAAGTATCAACTGATGTGCCCATGATACATGTAAAACTAGAGTCCTGTTTTACTGGTTAATACTCCTGAGGAACTCACTTAATATGAACATGAAAGTCGATTTTGTGTTTAGCATTAGTCAATGACTAAAACTTATTTTTCGAATCCTCCGATTGTATTGAAGAGAGGACTTTTTTACCACATATATTTCTTGTGTTTGATCCACCTTAATTATCTCCAATTTATGAAAAGATCGGTTACCAATTTCAAAGTCCTCCAGTGAACATTGTGTTATAATAGTAAGTATATTAATGAAGTTACAATGGATTTAATCAATAATATTAAATACGGCAAGGATAGTATACAGCTTTAACTATTCTTGTGAATACGGATCATATTAAAATATCGGGGCACAGAGCTTCGCTCGTTATTTGTTTATTGATAAAAAGAACATTTTATTATTAACAGTTTATTATTAAAAATGATCAGGGAAGGACTAACAGGCACAGCCCAAAACTGTTTCTTCCCCGAATTTTGATTTATACACTATAAATGGTCCAAAAAGTAGGTTATGTTCCATACACTTGAATTCAGGTCCAATTTTCAGTCCATATATTTGACAACAGAAAAGTTCTAATTTAGATTGTTCACAAACCAAATTGAACAACAAAATAAAACTCACTAATCACTTGAAACTGTAAAATAATGATTAACTTTGAATATTATGATATACCATGTCATGTCAACAAATCAGATCATTTTGATCGAGTATATTAAAATTTCTAGATTTCTCGCGAGATACGGTAAGCTGATTGATTACACAGCTGAACTCCCACACAGGCACACGCATCTTCTGTTATCGACAGACGACGGAATTATCATCTGTTTTTCCAGTTATGAATAATAATTATTATCCTTTTCATGTCCTTCAGCCAGTTTTCCCAAGGATGAGAACTAGTGCAATCGAATTTTTATATCATAATCCTACCATGTTCCAAATTTCGTGAAAATCGTTAGAGCAGTTTTCGAGATCTGTTGGACATAAATAACCATAAATAAATATATAAATAACCAAATATAAAAATACAGAAACTGCTCGCTTAATTGACCGAGCGAAGTGAGGTCTAAGATTCAAGTCGACGGTTTGGCATTTCTCTTAGTGTTTAAATGTTTGAATGTTTAAATTTTTGAATGTTTAAATTTTTGAATGTTTATATGTTTTTATGTTGCGCATTTACGGCGAAACGTGGTAATAGATTTTCATTAAATTTGACAGGTATGTTTCTTTTCAAATTGTGCGTCGACGTATATATAAAGTTTTTGGAAAATTTGCATTTCAAGGATAATATGAAAGGAAAAAGGAGCCTCCTTCATACGCCAATAAATCAGCCGTAAAAATCAGACTATAGAATTATTCAGCATAAATCAGCTGACTAGTGGACTATAATACTACCCGTTCAAAAACATCGAACATCTTGAAAATTTATCTTTCTATTAACGTTAGTAGACAGTTGACTATAATACTACCCGTTCAAAAACATCGAACATCTTGAAAATTGTATCTTTCCATCAACGTTGTAGACAGTTGCAGCCAGACCTGATAACAGCGCTCACACTCACATTCCGGGACGACAGGTCACGGTACGATATAGGACAGAAAGCTCTACTTTTATTTAGGATTTTTTCTAGACATTTTTAATTGATAAATTATTTATTAATTTCTGAGAAAACATAACAACAAGTCAATGTAACTCACTGAGCGCGAGGTCTACTGTTTACAGAACTACTAGTTTAGTAGGATTTGTTTGTAAATCGAAGCAATTCCACTTTATTTGTATTCTGGAACAGCTGAATATTTAGTAAGTTATTTTTGCATTTACTAAATCACTTATTTCCCATATATCAGTAATTTCCCAGAGTAGACACCACATACGTTATACGTCGTTATACGGGTAGGGTCTATACAATTCTATGGTTATTCATTACTTTAACAGAATACAGAGGAGTGATATTGGTATGAATGAATGAATCCAGTAAGGTAGTCTATGACTAGTAGAGTGATCGTTGAAAGTGAATATTGTTTGAGTGGTTAGAGTGAGTGAGAGAGGGTGAGCGAGAGAGTGAAAGAGGAGAAGACTGCTCTCTTCATTCAAAATTCGGAGAGCTGTGGTGGCAGACACAACCAGTGGTCTGAAACTAATTCGAGAATGACATCGCGAACTGCCTTTGCTTGAAAGTATGGCTGAGAGAAGCCGATATTATTTCCATCATCGAGTCGTGCACGTGCAATTCTGAATACATTTCAAATTTTCTCCAAAGATCTCGCAGTTTCAGTTAGTCCCAACTAACGGGATTGGTCCTGTCTGTTTCTTTCATATTGGAATCAATCCTTTCAAAATCAAGTGAAATCAATTTATTCAGAATCAAGTGGAATCGATCCATTCAAAATGAGACAAAATTTGTTCTTTTTTTGGATACAACATGATAATGGAAATAAACAAAATGTATTCACCATTTTGCGTACAATAGACAACATGATAATGAAAATGAATAGCCACTTCATGATGGAAATAAAAATTCATTTATTTCTGTAGTTTCTAACTGGACTGGGCCTGAAGATGCATAATCATAATAAATTATATATTCCATCTGTCCTTTTTTAGTGATAATAATGTGGAATATTTGTTCTATTTTTGGTTTCGAAGCATCTAAATTGATTAAGTTGACAGAGTTGGGTAAGTTGAGGGTATTTTTGGGATCTAAATTGATTAAGTTGGCAGAGTACTTGTCAGAGTAATAAAAATAGAAATCTAAGAACCTTTTTTGGAATTGTTCACTTACAACATGTTTCGGCTATATTATGCAATTATCAAGTGACTAGCCATCAGGCACGCTTCCCTCGCCATTTCAGTCTAGCTAGGGGGCTCCGCCCCCTGGACCTCCGACTGGATCGTCCAAAAATGAGATCAGCGGGCTCGCTTCGCTCGCTTGCATGTAGACCTCAGCGGAACCTCTGTACCGAATTTGAACGTTTTTCTCAAATTTTATCTCGAAAATTTGAGAAAACGTAGAAAAACGCTGGTAAAAACACCTGTTACTATATCGGCGTATCTTTGGCGAAAAAAATTCTTCCACCTCAGCTAAACCTGCGTACTGAATTTTTTTGATATATTTCCATCACTTATTGAGAAAGGTGAGAAAACGCAGAAAAACTGAGAAATACGTTGGAAAACGCTAATTTTGGGCGTATCTTTGGCGTTATTCCAAATTCCTTCAAACACAACATTATTTCACCCCAGCTGAGCTTCTGTAGTGAATTTGAACATTTTCTGTTCATTTGTTATTGATAAAGCTGAGAAAGCACAAAAAACGCTGGAAAACGCAGATTTTTGGCTTATCTTTGGCATTATTTCAAATTCCTCCTAACACAACATTATCACACCCTAACTTAGCTTCTGTACCAAATTTGAACAATTTGTGTTCATTTGTTCTCGATAAAGCTGAGAAAACGCTAAAAAAAACGCTGGAAAAACGCAGATTTTGGGCGTATCTTTGGGAATTTTTCCAAATCCGTTCTTAGTGCGCCTCTAAAAGGCCAACTGAACATACCTACCAAATTTGAATGTTTTTGGTCCGGTAGATTTTTAGTTATACGAGTGAGTGATTGAGTGAGTGAGTGAGTAAGTGAGTGAGTGAGTGAGTCAGTCAGTCAGTCAGTCAGTCAGTCAGTCAGTCAGTCAGTCGGTCAGTCAGTACCATTTCGCTTTTAAATAAATAGATTGGAAAATAATAATCATTAATTATTGATAATAATCTATTTCCCAATCACTTGATAATGGCATCATAATTATATAGCCAAAACTTGTTGTTAGTGAATTTCAAAAAGGGTGCTTGGATTTTTTTATAATATCATACTATCTACGGACGTATATGATCTAAAAATATTTTACTATTTCTGTATCTCACTTTTCAACCCACGAGAGGAAAATCCGAATTGACATCAGCGTCGGTTGAAGTTTTTCACGAGTGGAACAATTTATGGTGAGAAGGGTGATCAGTTATACTAATTAATATCATACTACTTCTGTATCCTACCATCCATCCTACGGAAGGAGGAAATCTGAATTGACTTGAGCGCTGAAGTTTTTCACGAGTGGAGCAATTTATCTAGAGAATCAGAGTCTGCGTGTGTGGATATAAAGGGTTGAAAACAATTGAGCGAGGGAGTGAGGTCTGCCTCAGTTCTGGCTGCTATGATGTCTGAGAGCCTGAGCATCAGTTGTTAGTGGATTTATGAACTCCTGCACTTGATTATTCAGGTTTGTGTACCTAGGGTGGTCGCAGCAAGGGTTGGGATGAGACCACATGGATCCATTACTGCCTACAGGATGGGTAAGAACAGTTGGAGAAAGTTTGACTCCGCCGGGGAATCATATTCTGTTTAGTCTGCCTGTTCCGCTTATCGTCCCCCATATCGGTGAACAACAGGTTCTCATGCAGCTTACAAAGTGAATAAAGAGTCTGGAACTCTCTATTCTTCACTATGTAATCACTTCAATTACTTTATAATACCTTCATCACGATGACTCATCTGAATTAATTAAAAATAATAATTACCATACAAAACTATCCAGACTTCAGGAACAGAGGCTCAGAAAATATCATGAAAAATTATGTCTAGTTCACAAGTTTATACTTATGCTAGTGGTTGAGCCACAATATGGATAAAAAATTTTTGAATTCTGCAAAGAATGTCAAAAATATTATATACTAGACATAATATTTTCTAACTAAGATTATAGTTACTATTTCTACGAACATTATAGATTGAGTTCTTGTATAATTATTCATATCATATTGTGTTACGTTATTACTTATAGACGTATGTAATATTACTTACTTACTCACTTACTCCTCAGCTCTACAGGTCTTTGCAACCCTTGGCCTCCCTCACATAGCCTCTCCATCTGTCACGATCCTCGGCCTACCCCCTCCAGTTACGAACTCCAAGCGTTCTCAGATCTCGTTCCACATCATCCGTCCATCTATTTCTCGGTCGACCTTTTCTTCTTCTGTTATATATCCTGTCCTTCCATATACATTTCACTACTCTTTCATCTCCCATTCTCACCATATGTCCCATCCATCTTATTCTGCCAGCTTTAATAAACCGCACAATGTCTTCATTGTTTAAGAACTGCTCTATTTCCAAATTTTTTCTTCCTCTCCAAAGACCATTCTCAAAAACAGGACCCATGATTCTTCTCACTACCTTCCTTTCAAAAACTCTCAATCTTTGCACATCTCCAGCTGTAAGCACCCATGTTTCCGATCCGTAACTCACCACAGGCCTCACCAATGCTTTGTATGATTGTAATTTCGTAGCTCTAGATATCAATCGAGATTTAAACAACTTGATATTAGCATAGTATGCCCTGTTTCCCGCCATGATCCTGTTGTTAATCTCTGCTGAGACTTTCCCACTACTTGTCACAAGTGTTCCCAGATAGACAAATTCTTCTACCTGTTGAAATGTGTAGGGTCCAATTTTCATTTCATGTCTCTAGCAACTCTCCTACCTAGGCCTACTGCTGGTGACACTCTCAGATACTTGTATGTAATATTACGTAAGAAATATATATTGCACGAGTTTTGGCAAAGTGAAATATATTCAATATTTTTTACAGAACAATGCCAAATTCAATTTTTAGAGTAACATTTCACTATAATAGTATATTGGATTCCTTATTTGTTCAGGATTTTTCTTGTGTAGTTAAGACATTAAAGTAGGCTAGAAACACTATGTTGTATTAAGTACTTTCGATGTGCGCTGAAAAAATTGTAATTGAAACAAATGTGGAGTAAACGTAGTTGTCATCATTTTTCGCACAATTTTACATTAAAGAACACCGTACAATACAATGAAAAATAATATTGGAAGAAGCATCTACCCAAAAATATCATTTGGAATTTCAGAAGAAATTTCACATCAAAACGATGTATGTCAATTCAAAGAGCATTGATGAAATGAGTATGCATCCAAGACTTTGAAAGAGTTCATCTCGCTATCAAGTTGGAACACAAACTGGAATGAGCATGTCTGAAAGCAGAATTTTGTCTCAAATATTATTAATATTCTTTCCCCTATCATACTATGACGAATGACATTTGTTTGTTTCTCCCTGGCAACGACATCAAATTCAATCTTCATTGAGTATTGAGCTTCTATAATATTGAAAAAAGTGGTTTAAATACTATTCTACTTTCAATCATTGCATTGAGCAGAGTTCGCACACATCAGTGACAGTGAAAAACTATAATTCATAGAAGTTCCATTGAGATTGTTAATAGACGTTTAGTCGGACTGAATGGAAATAGTCCAATTAGAACTCATCGGAATTATATTATTATTTCAACCTTCAATATCACTGTTGTGTGCGAATCCACCTACAGCGTTTCACACTGGTAGGAATCGACCGAAAACAAACAGAACCAAACGAAACACTATAAACACATTTATGTACACTATAAATACTGTTTACAGTATGTACACTGTACACTGTGAACTGTACACTGTACACTGTATGTACACTGTAAACAGTATTTACAAAAGGCTTGTACGTGAGGAACAAGCCTTTTATCCACACATATTATTATTCCTTGGGATTCTCTGAGGAAAACGATGTATTCATACTTTAATACTTTGGTTCAAACAGAACCAAACGAAACAGTATGTACGTAAGAAACCAGCCTTATATCCACACATATTATTAATCCTTGGGATTTTCTGGGAAAAATGATGTATTCATACTTTAATTATGTGCTATAGATGTATTCCTTTAATTATTCATTGCATTATTCGTCTCCGGTAGAACACATCTTCTGTGTGCGAATCTGCGAATACCTCGGAAGTTTTAAAAAAGTTGACACTGAGGTTTATCTGTTGCCTCACCACATACAAGGTTCGTATCTGTCCTGTGCTGTTACACGGAAACAGTCAATGCAAAGGAGCAAACTTTTGCTTGTTGAAAAAACATGTCCGCGACGCCTGCAATAATACACTTGCTCATTCATCGTCTCGCGACATATACGACCAGCTGCTAATAACTTGTTTATTGCTGCGCAAGAGTTTTTTATTCTTTCGAGACCCAGCGCCTCTGTTTTATTACCTGTTTTGAGAACAGGAGAAAAACGAAACAGTTTGTCGGAACAATAAAACGCACGTGAGAAAGCAGTTTCCGCTAACACGCCTCGCACACAGAAAAGTATAAAAATTTACTAGCATGTTATAACTCAAACTGCACAATGACAATGCTAAATACCACATCAAAGTCGACGAGGACGAGGCTGGCTGGATGTTGTAGGCTTCTTTGCTGAGCTGGACTCTTCTACACGTCAAGTGACGGAGAGTTCAATCAACATGAAAACAAAATAGGCCTTCATGAGAACTGGAGTCTGTTTACATGAAAAGAGTCTGTTCACATCTTATCTATTATCTATTTTATGGCAACCATTGTCATTATGTTTTTGGAACAAATGAAAGATTTGATTTTAATGATACATTCCTACAGTGAATGACACAGAAGAGAATCTCAGAAACGTGACGGAAAGTTCAATCAACATGGAACCAAAATAGGCCTACATTATGAGAATATGAGAACTGGAAGAATCTGTTCGCATTTATTTTATGGCAACAATTGTCATGATGATTTTGGAGCTAATGGAAGATTTGATTTTAATGATACATTTCTACAGTGAATGACACAGAAGATAATCTCAAATACGTGACGGAAAGTTCAATCAACATGAAAACAAAATAGGCCTACATTATGAGAATATGAGAACTGGAAGAGGTTTTTCAAATCTATTTTATGGCAACCATTGTCATATGTTTTCAACCATTGTCATTATGTTTTTGTAACAAATAAAAGATTTTATTTTATGATAAATTTCTACAGAGAATAGCACAGAAGATAATCTCAAAAACGCGACGGAAAGTTCAATCATCATGAAATCAAAATAGGTCGACATTATGAGAACTGGAAGAGTCTGTTCACATTTATTTTATGGCAACCGTTGTCATACGTTTTCAACCATTGTCATCATGTTTTTGGAACAAATGAAAATTTTGATTTGATGATACATTTCTACAGTGAATAACAAAGAAGATAATCTCAGAAACGTGACGGAAAGTTCAATCAACATGGAACCAAAATAGGCCTACATTAAGAGAATATGAGAACTGGAGAGTCTGTAGAATATCAGAATATGAGAATAATAGAAGAGTCTGTTAACATTTATTTTATGACAACCATTGTCATACGTTTTCAAAAATTTTCAATATGTTCTTGGGACAAGTAAAAGATTTTATATGATGATTCATTTCCACAGTTAAGAACACAGAAGATAATCTGAAATACGCGACGGAAAGTAAATCAACATAAGAACAAAATAGGCCCACGTGAGAACAGGAAGACTCTGTTAAAGTTATAAGATACATTATTTTTGTCATAGTCATTCAATTTTAGCTGTTTTCCATGTATGAAATCAATCTGGTAAACAGCTGTTTGCAGAATAAACATATGATTCTCATTACAGCATACTGTACTGTAATGAAATCATATGTTTTCTTTACAGTTGAGTATGTTTCCTAGTTCCGAAATAGGAACAGCAAAACTGCTACAAAACTAGTAGTTCTATGAACAGTAGACCTCACGCAGTGTTCTCATCCACAAGTACCTGATTAAAACTATAGACCTAATGGAAATACAGCAATAGACTGGCTTCTCCACACATCTGTGTAATCACTTGTCAGCTGATTTATGATGAATAATTCTATAGTCTGATTTCTACTCTAAAATTGGCGTATGAAGGAGGCTCCTTTTTCCTTTTTTATTATCCTTGACATGCAAAATTTCCAAAAACCTTGTATATACGTCGACGCACAATTAAAAAAGGAACATACCTGTCAAATTTCATGAAAATCTATTACCGCGTTTCGCCGTAAATGCGCAACATATAAACATATAAACATTTAAGCATTAAGAGAAATGCCAAACCGTCGACTTGAATCTTAGACCTCACTTCGCTCGGTCAAAAAAACACCTTTAGTGCTCCAGGTGAAAGTTTTGACAACTTTACAAAATTCCTAATTCTGAATTTGTAAACTAGCTTATGTTTCTAGAATGAATGTAGTAACATCAGCACAAGCAGGTAATGTTTTCTATTTCTCAATAATTATTCTTTTTTAGATTATTATGACAAAGAATAGTGTACGTTACTTGGAAGTGGATGTCTTTTGCAGTGCTCAAATGAAATTCTAGTCGAGGCGTTAGCCGAAGTATCATTCTCGCCTGTAAAAGGCCCCTTCCCGTCCTTGTTACGTAAGATACTATTCTTTTATAATAACCATTGTCATACTTCTTCAAACATTATAATCATGTAAATAAAAATATAAATCTCACTACCCTTTTTAATTGATGTTGCTTTCCATGACGAAACACTATATAATAATTCTGTTGTAGTTCCGACTCTGTGTTACTTGTAAATATTTGAAAAACACTTACTTTTCTTGGAGTCTTGAGGAATGCATTTCACTCCTGAAGAAGAGCTTCATCAGCCTCCATCAGGCTTTCCTCAATAATGCATTCCTCAATACTCCAAGAAAAGTAGGTGTTTTTGGAATATCTACAAGTAACACAGAGTCAGAGCTACAACAGAGTTATTATAAGTTATAGTGTTTCGTCATGGAAAGCAAAATCAATTAAAAAGGGTGCTGAGATTTATATTTTTATTTACATTAAAAGTAGACCTAAAGTTATACAATTATCATTATGTCTTTGGGACCAAATAAAAGATTTGATTTGATGATACAATTCTACAGTAGTGAATAACACAATACAGAAGCTTAAATACAAGTTGTTGGGTTGAATCTTGTTGCTGAGAAATTATAATGAAGCCGCGAATGACAAATCTCCTGTAGCTGTGAAGAGTAGCTGCTTGAAACTTTTGGCAACTTATTCAATGTAGTCCATTAGATAGGATTAGGGAACTCCATTTCTGTACCTTCGGGCAATTGTGAAAAATGTATTGGACTTGGAACTATTGTTTCGAATCTTTTCCTAGATAGGATGAAAACTTATATTGAAACGTCTTCATAGACCGAATATCCTACGTGAAATAGTTATTATTTCGAATTAATGGATAATAGAGTTTATTGCTTGGATTTTTTTTCATAACAATCATGAGTTTATCCTCACTTTATCGATGATTCCTATGAGAGATAGTTTTGAATTGAACCATCGATATCGTATCTTCAAGAAGATCTTAGAAAGATTTTTAAAATGATTCCATTATACAATTAATAGCTTCCATCAATTTATTCCTTCATTTAAAGAGTGGAATGCTACACAATATTCTACTTGGATAAAATACACATAATCATTAGGATTTTATGATCTTATACACCTTGTTATGATGGATCTTGTATTCTTTCCTTTATTGTGAATTTCTACAATAAATTTATTGTTCTTTCTACACAGATAAATCAGTCAACCAAAATATCAAACACTGCAAAGAGTGAATGAAGATGGAAATTAATAAATAATACATTTATTGAGATGCTGATGAATAACTAGCAATTATCAAATGATAAAAATCTAGATTTAATGCTGTCAACTCCCTCGGTGTGCCTCTTATTGAATTCCTTCCTGTAGCTGTTCTCCCATATGCCAATATTTGTTGTATAGTGAGGTCCACGTTATAATGTCAGTGGATAAAGATACGAGAACAACGTTGCCGATCCTCTCTCTTGGCAATGTCTTCTATAGACGGTAGCTGATGCAGGTTTATTGATGCAATATTAACTGTTCATTCTCGTTTAAAATTAATCAATTATATTTTATTAAGCAAGAAATTATATTTCTCAATAATTTCATAATGAATTTCCATAATAAGGATGAAATATTTTGTTAATTGATTATTAATTCCACATTATTCCAACAGAGCAAAGCGAGAAAGAGATAGCGCTATCCGCTTTGTTAAATGATAGAGAAGGAAAGCAATAACATTGCTAATCAAACACTGCCATTATAACGAGGACCTCAATGTAGATTGATTGATTGATTTAGTACTTTATTTATGAAGATTACAATATATACTGGCTTATACACTTATATACAATAGCTTACAATACAGCAAAATTATAGATGGATTTACATTATATAGACTTGGAAAATAATAATTATTGAACTGTATATGATATGAAAAAGCAATTTGTAATATAATAGCTATAGATTATTATATTTTTATGCATCTACATAAATTGGCGGAGCTTTGGACATATCAAAGTCCATTCTTCGGAAAGAATATTAAAAATATCCTCTCCACTAACTCTCCACCGAAACGTTAATTTCATTAATTAAACTAAGGATTCATTTATCAATGAAAATATGGTAAAATTTTTAATTAATATGAATATTTAAGAGAAGAAAAAACAGAAAATTGATAAAGTAAAATAATTATATAGGTAGATAAGATCAAATTATTGATTAATAAAATGAAGTAGGCTGAAATTAGACATACTGAAAGTAGAAGAAGACATAGAGGAGTTTGACAACATTATATTCGGGTTTTTATTTAATATTTATGTTAAATGAATATAATTTGCAGATGGGTCACCTGGAGGTAGTCGTTCCTCCAGATTTCATCCAAGAGGAGACATCGGGAGATGTGATGGTTCCTGAAGGCGGGACTGTCAAGTTGACTTGCCGCGCCAGGGGCTATCCACAGCCAAAAGTCATTTGGCGGAGAGAAGACAACGTCGAAATCATCTCTAAAGAAGCGAATGGGCTGAAGAATAAACGTGAGTATCTATTAGATTATCATTAAATTCAATAAATTAGAAAAATCACACACACACACACACACACACACACACACACACACACACACACACACACACACACACACACACACACACACACACACACACACACACACAGACCAACACCCAAAAATCATGTTTTGGACTCAGGGGACCTTGAAACGTAAAGAAAACATGAAATTAGGATACCTTGATTTTTTTTAGAAAGCAATACTTTCCTTACCTATGGCAATAGGGCAAGGAAAGTAAAAACAATGATTGACTGTTCCAAGAACTCTTTTTTATCACTGACACTACAGTACTCTTACTTGAATTTGAATATTCAACTGAGATCATTTCACATTTAATTTCAAAACAATGATAGGCTATAAATCTTGAAATTAACACCAATGTAAAACTTTCCACACTAATACAAAACTATTCAACTTAGGAAGAGAGATTCTCTAAACTCTCAGGCCCACCATCTAGCTTTGAATCAAATTAAAACTTTCCTAACTTGATTTTTCTTGGAATTGAATGAATAAACTTTTTATTACATTCTTATATTTGAATACACTTATCAGAGCAATAACATGAAATTGATGTAGGATGAGTGGATCTGATATGCCTAATATGTCTGAATCTGAATTAGTAGTCCACGCCTCCAAAACCAAGGAGCTGTCTGATTGGTCAATGGCTTATCAGTCGCCGTTCTACCTCGACAGCTCACTACCAATAGGCAGCAAGCAGCTCGAGAATGTCACTGTCCAATGAGACAGCTCGTTGAATTTAAGGCGTGGCTGTCATTCTCATAGTTCCTGTGTCTTGAGTTAGTTCTGTCTTCCTCAGCTAGATATATATTGCTCTGCTAATGATCATATTACTCTGAAATTCTCGTATTGAACAACGCTGAGTATTCATTGATACAAGAAGTACATCATCAAAATGATAGGGAAAGAAAAAATAAGGTAACCTTGTGCTATTTCTCTCCCAAATTTAGACAGGGTTACACAATCATAGTCCGGAATAGGTTGAATCTTGTAGTTCTTCACTTCACTGAATTTTCAGAGGAAAAATTGAAGTTTAGATTTCAGATTCTGAATTGAAAATGGATTGTCGCTTGTAATGTGATTTATCTTCAAACTTGTCATTAAAAATGAGTTGTACATGATGAGTCTTAAATCTTGATCGCCTTTTGCAAAATATACAACTCAGCTTAACACTGCATTGAAGTAATCCATACAAATGGTTCTAAAAGTATCAGTCTAGTTAATTGCTTCTCTTCAAACCTGTTAATATAGTATGTACATGCTGAGTCTCAGATCTCGTTTGTTCTTTGAATATATATAAATATTATATTATATATATTCAAACCTGTTATCAAAAATAGTATGTACATGCTGAGTCTCAAATCTCGTTTGTTCTTTCAATATATATAAATATTCTATTATATATATTGTATATAAATAAATTAGCTCACCACTGAATTGAGAACAAGTTATCCATACAAATGATTCTCAAGGTATAGGTCAAGTTTACTCCTTCTCTTCAAACTTGTTATTGAAAATAGTATGGTACTTGTCTCAAATCTTGTTTGTCTTTTGCAATTCATATAATATACAGAGTGCCCCACGAAAGGTGTAACAGCCGAAGACCATAGATTCTACAATGAATTTGCAACAAAAAATGACCAGTAAAATTTTCTTATATCGACCTTAGTTTTCGAGATATATAGATTTTTCGATATTTCTGAAAAACGTTATTAACTAGAAAACTATTAGTCAAAACCTAATTCCAAGGACATGGTTGGGAAGAGGAAGAAATTTCCAAAAAGATTTATATAATTTGTTTCTTTGACGTTTTTGAACTTTTTATGAGCGTTCAGAGTTGAAAAAAAGGCTACATTCGTCGAATTCAAAGCCAAATTTCAAACAGTTTGAACACTCATAAAAAGTTCAAAAACGTCAAGCAAAGGAACAAATTATAAGAATCTTATTGGAAATTTTTTTCTCTTCCCAACCATTCCTTGTGATTAGATTTTAACTGATAGTTTTCTAGTTATTGACGTTTTTCAAAAATATCGAAAAATCGAAATATCTCGACAACTAAGGTCGATATAAGGAAAATTTTACTGGACATTTTTTGTTGCAAATTCAATGTAGAATCTATGGTCACTGGCTGTTACACCTTTCGTGTGACACTCTGTATATTATATGCATTGCAAAAGACAAACGAGATTTGAGACAAGTATATACTATTTTTATTAACAAGTTTGAAAAGAAGTAATAAACTTTACTGATACCTTGAGAACCGTTTGTATGGATAACTTGTTCTCAATTCAGTGATGAGCTGATTCATTTTTATATTTATTCTATATATTGCAAAGAACAAATGAGATTTGAGACTCAGCATGTACAAACCATTTTTAATAACAGGTTTAAAGAAAGCAATTGACTTGAGTATTTCGAAAACCAAGGTCGATAAAAGAAAACTTTACTGGACATCTTTTGTAGCAAATTTAATGTAGAATGTTTTCGGCTGGTACACCTTTCGTAGAACACTCTCTATAAATTAGCTTACCACTGAAATGAGAACAAGATATCCATACGAATGTTTCTCGATCGGTCAAGTTTATTCCTGACGGTATACGAGGCAGAAATGATCGTCTCTCTCACCGCTCGCCCCAATTCGATTGTGATGGCTTCTTCAGGTTGAGACGAGACTCTCGGGAGACTCTTGTGGATTGAGTCAGCGTAAAACAGGATTAGACGGGGCTACAAAAATGTTTACAGAATAGTCATCCTTGCGAGGTGTTCTTATTTCTTCAACTCACTTCATTCCCTCCATTGCATCTGTTCAGTGCATTGAGTCTGTTCGAGAGAGAGAGTGAGAGAGAGTGGGAGAAAGAGTGTGGGAGAGAGAGAGGTGTATTCTTTGCTAGGCATTCGTGGAGCACTTCAAGATAAGGACTCTTGAAAAGTGATGGGTGCTTATATGGTCGGATTATGCAGGCGAAAACGCTCCTCGAGATACTTCCTTGGAATTATATAGACTCGACAACCCTCTCAGCTTCATTTACGTTTATGTTGGCATGCGGTTAGTTTCACATTTTATTGTCCCGGTAATTGGCCTCTGACAAGTTAATTCAACGCTTTACAACGATTCTGCTGTTCGGTCGGCGAAAGTTCACTCACTGTGTATTTGAAATGAGAATCACCTGAGCAACAACTTCCTTAATACTTTCCTAGACTTTCTTCATTGAGAATTATCCTCATAAGAATATAATATCAAGGACAATCAAACCAGAAACTACACAAAAGTACTTACTAAGCTTGACGACAAAGTCATTTATTGATTGATACAATAAGTACATCATCAAAAAGATACGGTAGGTAGAGAAAAAATAAGGTAACCTCGTGCTATTCCTCTCCCAAATTTAGATAAGGCTCTACATAGTCCGAGAAAGGTTGAGTCTTGTAGTTGTTCACTTCACAAAATTTTCAGTCAATTTTTTTATTATTTTCACGACATAGATTTTCAAATTTAGATGTTTCAAAACCAAACATAGGAGAAATATTTCACATTATTATTACTGAAATAGGAGATATTCACATTTCGAAGAAATAATTTTGCAGGACCAAAAACTAGCCTAATATTAACATTATTTAAATACAGGTTGAAGCGAATCTGATTCATTTTCAATTGTTAATCAGTAAGAACTAATTTTTCGGACTAATTTATGCATGACAGTACCCGGATAACTGATAATCCAGTTAATCGATTTCACTACAGCTTTTGAGTTCTAGTAAGTGATTAAAGCTCTGAATTCTGGCCTACAGTACTTAGTTGTACGTGTTGTATGTAATAAGATTAATCAAGGCGAGCTTGCCAAACAACAACTACCTTCTTCTTCTTATTGTGCCTGGATGTTGTTTAGCCAAGAAATTCTTGTTCTACCTGGGCCCCTCTTTCCAAAAATCTTCCCTTGGAGAATCACCTGTAATAGAGAATATCTTACGTCGTTTCTCATTACATGTCCCAGATACTGAATCTTTTTCTAGATTCAGATACTGAAACAACTACCTTAATAAAACAAAATAAATCTTATAGCACCCTTTATTTTTGAAAGACTTAAAAATAGTTGAACAACTAGTTTCGGTTTACACCATCTTCAGGTTTTAAAATAAATAAAATTCAATAACTGTTTACTAATATTGATATAAAACGAACATATGCTTAAATTCATATGACTAATTTATTTCTGGTAAAAGTTATTAAATTTCAATTTGTATTTCAAAATTTAATTTTTATTTATAACCTTTTAATTCTATCAAAAATAGGATTATTCAAAGTGAATGAATAAAAATTAAAATTTTGAGATATAAATTTAATTTTGATAACTTTTACCAGAAATAAATTAGTCATATGAATTCAAGCATAATATGTTCGTTTTATATCAATTAGTAAACAGTTATTGAATTTTATTTATTTTAAAACCTGAAGTTGGTGAAAACCCGAAACTAGTTGTTCAACTATTTTTAAGTTTTTTAAAAATAAAGGGTGCTATAAGATTTGTTTTGTTTTATTTATTTGAAAGTAGCCCATGTCAATAAGTGTTTCAACAACTACCTTGTATTCTGAATTATTGTTCTATGAATTTTAATATATAATTGACCTTCAGAATACAAATATCTTTGGTTCACATTCCAGTCAAAGTAGACTCCATGTTGTGTAATGCATTAAGTTACAGTAATTCAAATCTTCTATTTCTTAGAATATTGTACTGCACCTTGATTACGGCGGACTAATAAGCCGCTTGAAACACGTAATAGGTTAGGTGTTAAGGGATGGATATAAAGTAACTTATTTATTTATATCAAGCCTAATAACTCAAAACTTCTAATAATTCCATTTTATCGTAGTAAAATTCTCGCCATCCGCGTTCATTGTCTGTCACTTATGTTTCTCTGATAATAATAATAATTTTTATTTGCATTAAGATGTGTACAAAAGAACAAAAAACAAAATTATATAAAATTGAAAACAATTCAATTGATAAATAACTAATAAGATAAGGTTGCGCAAAAGCCGGTTAAATTTTTTCGTGATTAATCTCATCACTTCATTTGCTCACAAGCCATGTTGAGAGTGTACAAGCTAAATCGAACAATTCTACGATTCGAACATCAACATTAGGGAAGAAATACTAAAAAAATGTCAGTTCATATGAGAGAGCACGATTTCACTCTTCCCAATAAATCTCTCATTTTAATGTCTTTACTATTATATGGGTAATCTTAATAACATATTGCACCACATCATTCTTTTATCAATTACCACTATAAATACCGTGGGGCATTTATTTATTCATCTAGGCGAGCTCCGAAAACAAATGTAATCGAAATTGTTCTATGAGATGACAGGTCACTCAACCTCCAATAATTGTAACACTTTATTCATGATCAAAAAATCCCTCCGTTATGAAAATTGATCACCTGACGCTAGTGTTCCCGCGCATCTCAAGTCTACTATTCAAAGATTTGAGACAGCTGGTGACAGGGCAATAACGCTGGAGACACACATGAGGTCTGTTATCACTTCATAGTGAATGATTTAATAGAATCAACAATAATTTGCAATTGAATAATCACATTTTCTCGAATTTAAAGCTTATTTTCAATTTTAGGTGAAAATGTTACTGAACATTAATTGTAGAGATTTTCATGCTCAATCTACTCCACTTGATTTTTTTTGTTTGAATTGTATCTGAAACCTGATAATTGGGAATCTAAAATCGAACTTTGCATTGATGGGGCGGAGCTCCCGAAATTTTTACAGATATGGGACTTGTGGCACTTGATAGAGCTTATCGATGACTATTTTAGGTATGAATTTGATCAAAATAATTGGAGTAGTTTCCGAGAAAATCACGAAAAACCCTGTTTTTGACAACATTTTCGCCATTTTAGCCGCCATCTTGAATTGCGTTTGATCGAAATTGTTCGTGTCGGATCCTTATAGTGAAAGAACCTTAGGTTCCAAATTTCAAGTCATTTCGTTAATTAGGAGATGAGATATCGTGTACACAGACGCACATACACTCATACACACACACACACACACACACACACACATACAGACCAATACCCAAAAACCACTTTTTTGGACTCAGGGGACCTTGAAACGTATAAAAATTTAGAAATTGGGGTACCTTCATTTTTTTCGGAAAGCAATACTTTTCTTACCTATGGTAATAGGGCAAGGAAAGTAATTATTATATCAATATGAACAAATCAATTCAAGTAGTCTATCCGTCAAATTTCTACTTAGATCATAATTCAAGCAATTTATTAGTCTATTGTTTTATTGAATATATTTTGGAAATAATCAGTTAAATCTCTTTTTCCCCCACATCTTCTTCTTATCCTCCACTGTTCCATTATATTTTCAGTAGAAAGTAGTCTACTGTATGTATACTTTTCACATTCAGAGATGAACAGCATTGCTTCATTTGTAACCAAACTGCAGAAGAACGATCCATTGCTTCCAATTTCTGGGTAATTCATCAAAGTGATAAGTTAAATTCGTAAATTCAATTGTCAAATTGAATTGTTCCTATAACAATCAATCATTTTTAATATTTCGAAGGGAGCAACACAGAAAATCAGTAGTCATGGAGAAAACAGTCAACCACACACTCTCCACAGTAATTAGTACACACTTAAGCTTACTGAACACTATTAATTTTTTTTAAATTTGAAAAAATAGAAGAGACATAGCACTTACAATCATCACAGGCAGTTCAGTCCTGCCAAAAAATGATGGTAGTGGAGAAAGACAGAACAGCGTTGCCAATTCTCTGCCTTGACACTGCTTTCTATAGCTGATACCGGTGTAGACCTATCTGATGCTATACAAACTGTTCATTCCCGTTGAAAATAATCAATTTATATTACATTTGTCAGGAAAATATATATTCTCTAATGATCATGGAATGACTTTTTATAATAAAGATTAAATATCCTGTTAATTTATTCCTATATTCCCACATTGTTGAAAACAATATGGCAACGTTGCAGAGCAAGAAAATAAGAGCGCCATTGGCTTTGTGGAGTGATATTCAATGATAGCATAATATGTTAACCAAATACTGTCATTATGAAGAGTATCTTACTCTTTAGTCCAGTCAAATGATCGTTTTTCAGGAAACAGCCCCGAAAGAATTTTTCTCGACGGTGCTATATGTATTTTGGGGCGCTGAATTCGAATCTGAAATTTGCTGACACGCCAGAGGGCGGCTTCACCCCCAAAACCCCCAAAAACCCCCAAAATTTCGGACTTCGAAATCCTGCGTGACGACTCAATTTATTGGATATTTTATTTTCCTTAGTTTTTTCGAGAATGATTTTTCTTGAGAAACTCAAGGTTCACGAGACAAAATGGGAAAATTGAAAAAAGTCCGAAATGTTGGGGGTTTTGGGGGGTTTTGGGGGTGAAGCCGCCCTCTGGCGTGTCAGCAAATCTCAGATTCGAATTCAGCGCCCCAAAATACATATAGAACCGTCGAGAAAAATTCTTTCGGGGCTGTTTCCTGAAAAACGACCATTTAACTGGACTAATAGGAATTGAATTTCAAGTGACGAGGGTAATAGTGCCAGATAACATGCTCATTACTTTGAGATTTCGTCGAAAACGTCTCAGTTAATATCAATTATTTCTTCTAATAAGCTTACAACAGTTTCTTTTAAGAATCAATATCTTGATAACAAGTTATAATGATTTTTGTACCTCGAGCTCTGGAAGGATAAGAGGTATCCTATATCAATTCTATTGTCAATAATCTATGAAGAATGTTGAAATAATACAAGTAACAGAAATCCAAGACACGAAAGATTCGGTAAAATAGAGCATTTCTGTTCAGAAAATTTTGTCTCTAGTAACCTTTTCATGATGACTGATCCAATATCACTCTACAAGTTTTTTAGTTCGTCAATTTTCGATGGGATATCAACCCTCTCCAGCTCTGACTCTTGACGGCACTCCAATTTCTCATCTCAAGAGCTGATACAATGTACGTTAAATCGGAAAGAGACGTTACAGCATCGTGAAAAGAACCGTTTCTACATGACTCTTTCAAAAGACCGATCAATGTTCATTGTGCACGTAATTTGACAATATAACAAATATTGCAATCTTTTCCTCCATACTAACATAAACTCAGTGTATTGTTACTTAATTGCTCTTTATACTCAGTTATCGATTTCGACAAATATTGCAATATTCTCTTTTATATTTGTTCTTCGTACTCTTGCTCAATTACTCCTCATTGTCAGTTATTGATTCATTTCAAAGACATTGTTCAAAAATTGGAAAACGTTGCTTTTAAAACATAATTAATAATACCTTGATGCCTCCATAAATATTTTTTTCGAATTCATAATGGATGTTTGTTTAATGTTTTTATCGAATGTTTGATCAAGGTTCGGGTAGAAAATTCTGATTTCAGTAAGTTCTTGTCATCTCAAAGTGCTCAGATAATTCACAGAGATTCTACTATAGATTGTAAAATATACGTCGAAACTGTTACAAATGTGATACTTGATTAGCTTCTATCCTTTCTAGTTAGGGTATTTGACTGGAAGTGAAAGGATAAATACACTCAATGTGATTGAAAAATTGGTATGCTTCGTCGAATAATGACTATCTTGCCTTGAAATAATATAATTCAATTTTGAAGTAAATTATCCCTTTTAAGTCTTTTAGTATTTTCGGTTTACTAGTATTAGTTTAGTTTCGGTTTTGAATTGATTATCCATGTAATCTGTCTCTTCCAACTTCTCAAATTGCTTGCAAACCTCATTGTCCTAATTTCAGCTGATGCGATATTTACGAGCCAATCTCCTTTGCAATTATTCTCAAACTCAAAGGCCAGGTTGCACAATAGTAATCGACTTGAGATAACAGTAAAAGTTGCGACATAAACACGCTATACCATGGGATATCTACTTATGCCATTGTTTCTCTATGGTAATAGTGCCAGATAACATGCTCATTACTTTAAGATTTCGTCGAAAACGTCCCAGTTACATATCAATCATTTCTTCTAATAAGCTTAAAACAGTTTCTTTTAAGAATCACTATCTTAATAAACAAGGTATAATGATTATTGTACATCAAGCTCTGGAAGGATAAGAGGTAAGTTATCCTATATCAATTCTATTGTCAATAATCTATGAAGTAGGTTGAAACAATACAAGTAACAGAAAACAAGTCACTACGATCAATCGACGGATTCGATAAAATTGAACCTTTCCGTTCAGAAAATTTTGTCTCTAGTAACCTTTTTATGATGACTGATCCAACATCACTCTACAAGTTTTTAGTTCGTCAATTTTCGATGGGATATCAACCCTCTTCAGCTCTGACTCTTGACGGCACTCCAATTTCTCATCTCAAGAGCTGATACAATGTACGTTAAATCGGAAAGAGACGTTACAGCAACGTGGGAAGAACCGTTTCTACATCACTTTTTTAAAAGACCGATCAACGTTCATTGTGCACGTAATTTGACAATATAACAAATATTGCAATCTTTTCCTCCATACTATCATAAACTCAGTGTATTGTTACTTAATTGCTCTTTATACTCAGTTATCGATCTCGACAAATATTGCAATATTCTCTTTATATTTGCTCTTCGTACTCTTGTTCAATTACTCCTCATTGTCAGTTATTGATTCATTTCAAAGACATTGTTCAACAATTGGAAAACATCGCTTTCAAAACATAAATGATAATACCTTGATGCCTTCATCAATATTTTTTTCGAATTCATAATGAATGCTTGTTTAATGTTTTTATCAAATGTTTGATTAAGGTCGGGTGGAAAATTCGTATTTCAGTAAGTCTTTGTCATCTCAAAGTGCACAGATAATTCACAGAGACTCTACTATAGATTGTAAAATATACATCGAAACTGTTACAAATGTGATACTTGATTAGCTTCTATCCTTTCTAGTTAGGGTAATTGACTGAAGGTGAAAGGATAAATACACTCAATTTGATTTAAAAATTTGTATGCTTCGTCGAATAATGACTATCTTGTCTTGAAATAATATAATTCAATTTTGAAGTAAATTATCCCTTTATAGTCTTTTAGTATTTTCGGTTTATTAGTATTAGTTTAGTTTTACCTCTATTAGTATTTTCGGTTTTGAATTGATTATCCATGTTTTATTAAGTATCCACTTCTCAAACTGCTTGTTCAGGGTCCCTCATTGTCTTGATTTCAACTGATGCGATATTTACGAGCCAATCTCCTTTGCAATTATTTTCAAACTCAAAGGCCAGGTTGCACAAAATCCGGTTGAATTTTCACCGTGATCAATTTCTCGAGAACCAATCTTGAAGGCTTTTTCAAAAAGACGGTTTCTCTTATTGGTTTTCATGGAATTAATCATGATTAGAACTCAACCGGTTTTTGTGTAACCGGCACTCGAACATGATGAAAGTCGATAAGGTCATATATCGTCTGAGAAATTTTTGGTCTCGTATAAAATTCCATAATCTTCATCACAAATTATTTGAGAGAATAATCGACTCTTCATAGTTTCCTAATGAATGCTGATTAAAAAACGTTTAGTAACACAAAATTTCAAATTATCGTCAGATAATTTGTACTGAAAGGAGTACAATGATTGTCATCACAACGTGACATCTGATAGGACACGCACAGTGTTTGATAACAGACAAAAGATTGAGATGAGTGGGATGAGCAAGGCAGCTCAGTTATAAGCTACGATGAAGAGCGCCTGAAGGGATGTAGAGTGAGAAGGGAGATAAGAGAGTTGTCTGTGCTGGAGAGAGACAGTATGATGGTGCTCGGGAGGGGTGATAATTAGATGCAAAGTGAAGCGAAGGTGACTGTTGCCTGTTGCTATTAATTAGTTATAAACCACCTCGCTGAGTTTAATGAATACTAAAGCAACGATCCCTCGCCTCGAGGGCCTAATCGCGAACCCACTGGACTCAACACCATCCACTGGCCGAGTATTTTCTCAAAAGCATGTTTTGAAATCACGTAAACATTTGATGCATTCATGAGCAACGGCTCATTCTCAAACGTCACTGTAAATAACATTGATTGTGGCCCTGATGAATATTTCATAGCACCTCGGATTGGGATAGCTCGATCAACACGGTCATTGAGGTGGTCATAATAGCATCGGGATACGTTTGGTACTCGGAAAAATCTTGTTCAAATCTTCCACTATACTGTGGTCATTCACTCTACTTCAAAATTCAAAGAAAATTATTCAGAATTTTCATTAATCTCTACATATTCCATATATCATTATTATTCATCACTTTTGAACAATTAAAATACGACTTCTTCTTCTTCATGTACCGTCTCCATGGCGGAGGTTGGCTCCGCCAACACTTTCACTCTCATAAATATCACTTTTAAATTATTATCTGAAATTTGGAGAGAAATAGTGCAAGGAGTATCCCTAGTTTTTCTCTTCCAATCAGTGTTTCTTGTAAAAATAAGAATAATGAAATACATTCGTAATTTGTTCGAAAGTGATTATTACCTGCAGTTCGTAATGGAAACAAACATTGAAGAGTATTATTATTCTCATCTATGTATATAAAAGCGAAATGGCACTCACTCACTGACTGACTGACTCACTCGCAGAACTAAAAATCTACCGGACCAAAAACGTTCAAATTTGGTAGGTATGTTCAGTTGACCCTTTAGAGGCGCACTAAGAAATCTTTTGGCAATATTTTAACTCTAAGGGTGGTTTTTAAGGGTTTAAAGTTCGTCTTTTAGCATATATATTTTTCTTATTCTCTTAATTATAATTGAAAGATTTCCATATCATATGTTAATATAGAACTATAATCTAGAGAGAGTACCTCTTCGAAACAGTTGTTGACTGGTAACTGAATTAATAATTTTGTCAGGTTGGCATTAAGTTGAGTTGACTTTGTTAGGTTGGCACCTAGTTGAAGATTGAAATGCATTTATTGCGGAAAAATTGATTGGGCACTGCTACTTCAATCAGAGCTATTCCTGGGAATAATATATAACTAGCCGTCAGGCTCGCTTCGCTCGTCATATCCGTTTAGCCAGACGTTTAGTCTGAACCCCCGACTGGATCGTCCTAACATATGATAAAAATGCTCAAATGGAAAATGCAGGCGAGCGAAGCGAGTCTGCTGACCTCATTCTTGGATGATCCAGTCGTGGGTCGCCATATCCTTGACGGATATGGCGAGCGAAGCGAGCCCGACGGCTAGTATTACATATAATTCATCTATCTCCTCATTATCATCGGAATATTATTCCTTTATAGTCTTTTAGTATTTTCGGTTTATTAGTATTAGTTTAGTTTTACCTCTATTAGTATTTTCGGTTTTGAATTGATTATCCATGTTTTATTAAGTATCCACTTCTCAAACTGCTTGTTCAGGGTCCCTCATTGTCTTGATTTCAACTGATGCGATATTTACGAGCCAATCTCCTTTGCAATTATTTTCAAACTCAAAGGCCAGGTTGCACAAAATCCGGTTGAATTTTCACCGTGATCAATTTCTCGAGAACCAATCTTGAAGGCTTTTTCAAAAAGACGGTTTCTCTTATTGGTTTTCATGGAATTAATCATGATTAGAACTCAACCGGTTTTTGTGTAACCGGCACTCGAACATGATGAAAGTCGATAAGGTCATATATCGTCTGAGAAATTTTTGGTCTCGTATAAAATTCCATAATCTTCATCACAAATTATTTGAGAGAATAATCGACTCTTCATAGTTTCCTAATGAATGCTGATTAAAAAAACGTTTAGTAACACAAAATTTCAAATTATCGTCAGATAATTTGTACTGAAAGGAGTACAATGATTGTCATCACAACGTGACATCTGATAGGACACGCACAGTGTTTGATAACAGACAAAAGATTGAGATGAGTGGGATGAGCAAGGCAGCTCAGTTATAAGCTACGATGAAGAGCGCCTGAAGGGATGTAGAGTGAGAAGGGAGATAAGAGAGTTGTCTGTGCTGGAGAGAGACAGTATGATGGTGCTCGGGAGGGGTGATAATTAGATGCAAAGTGAAGCGAAGGTGACTGTTGCCTGTTGCTATTAATTAGTTATAAACCACCTCGCTGAGTTTAATGAATACTAAAGCAACGATCCCTCGCCTCGAGGGCCTAATCGCGAACCCACTGGACTCAACACCATCCACTGGCCGAGTATTTTCTCAAAAGCATGTTTTGAAATCACGTAAACATTTGATGCATTCATGAGCAACGGCTCATTCTCAAACGTCACTGTAAATAACATTGATTGTGGCCCTGATGAATATTTCATAGCACCTCGGATTGGGATAGCTCGATCAACACGGTCATTGAGGTGGTCATAATAGCATCGGGATACGTTTGGTACTCGGAAAAATCTTGTTCAAATCTTCCACTATACTGTGGTCATTCACTCTACTTCAAAATTCAAAGAAAATTATTCAGAATTTTCATTAATCTCTACATATTCCATATATCATTATTATTCATCACTTTTGAACAATTAAAATACGACTTCTTCTTCTTCATGTACCGTCTCCATGGCGGAGGTTGGCTCCGCCAACACTTTCACTCTCATAAATATCACTTTTAAATTATTATCTGAAATTTGGAGAGAAATAGTGCAAGGAGTATCCCTAGTTTTTCTCTTCCAATCAGTGTTTCTTGTAAAAATAAGAATAATGAAATACATTCGTAATTTGTTCGAAAGTGATTATTACCTGCAGTTCGTAATGGAAACAAACATTGAAGAGTATTATTATTCTCATCTATGTATATAAAAGCGAAATGGCACTCACTCACTGACTGACTGACTCACTCGCAGAACTAAAAATCTACCGGACCAAAAACGTTCAAATTTGGTAGGTATGTTCAGTTGACCCTTTAGAGGCGCACTAAGAAATCTTTTGGCAATATTTTAACTCTAAGGGTGGTTTTTAAGGGTTTAAAGTTCGTCTTTTAGCATATATATTTTTCTTATTCTCTTAATTATAATTGAAAGATTTCCATATCATATGTTAATATAGAACTATAATCTAGAGAGAGTACCTCTTCGAAACAGTTGTTGACTGGTAACTGAATTAATAATTTTGTCAGGTTGGCATTAAGTTGAGTTGACTTTGTTAGGTTGGCACCTAGTTGAAGATTGAAATGCATTTATTGCGGAAAAATTGATTGGGCACTGCTACTTCAATCAGAGCTATTCCTGGGAATAATATATAACTAGCCGTCAGGCTCGCTTCGCTCGTCATATCCGTTTAGCCAGACGTTTAGTCTGAACCCCCGACTGGATCGTCCTAACATATGATAAAAATGCTCAAATGGAAAATGCAGGCGAGCGAAGCGAGTCTGCTGACCTCATTCTTGGATGATCCAGTCGTGGGTCGCCATATCCTTGACGGATATGGCGAGCGAAGCGAGCCCGACGGCTAGTATTACATATAATTCATCTATCTCCTCATTATCATCGGAATATTATTCCTCTTCATATTACTTTATCCCACCACAAATCAATCAATGTTGAGACATCAACAACTCAACTCAACTTGAGACATCATGGAATAGAGATTATATTATAGTATCAATATTGATTTTTTTTTTGTCCAACAATACACCACATAGTCCGTGCGTGAAGAACTGACAAAAATGCACGTTTCCTCTCATAAAATATTCTCTGAAAGTCCGCTCAGTGATACTGAGGATAAGAATTTATTCAGCAGTTCAGAGTGCACTTGAATCCGAAGATTAACGACTCGGGTATCTCTTGAAAGAGTACGTTTTTGCGCGTATTCATCGGCTGGAAGTTGTTGAAGAATTATTCTCCTGACTGGCATTCTTCCAAGAGTTCCAGTAAACACCTTACCCGTTCCTTACACCTTGAATCGTGAATCACAGTTCAGAAATCGAATTGCATAGTTCCTTTCTGGCATGGAAAAATAACTGGTTTCTCACGTAAAAACTTGCACAGTGACTTGTGTTGATGTGACTTAATAATGTGTGTCAAGTGACTTGTGTTGAACAATTCAGAATCCGGAGTATTCTTCAAGAAAAATATTCTTTTTTGCCATGAGAAAATAACTATTTTTCCTAACGTGGAAACTTGCACAGTGGCTTGTGTTAATGTGACTGGACAATGTGTGTGAGAAGGCTCCTGTCAAACAATCTAGAACCCGGAGTATTCTTTGAGGAGAAACTAACTATTTTCCCAACGTGAAAATTTGTACAGCGACTTTCGTTAATGTTACTGGATAATGTTTGTGAAGAGACATGTGTTGAACAATTTCAGAACTCGAAGTATTCTTTCAAAAAATCCGATAGAGAAAATAAAAGAGATCTCACACTTGAAATATCAAAAATGAAAAATATATTGTTCTCTCATAACGCTTGTGTCTTTCTGAAGTCTCTGCAAGGAAAGAGCTTGTAGTGCTCACATGGTATTTCACCGGTCGTTAGGTTTGGAGTTACACAAAGTTACGAAAATTTATCCACGTTTATCGTGAATGACAAAGTTGGTGGACACGTTGTCACCACGACTAGCAAAACCCGGATTTCTAGATAGTTGATAGATATATCTAGCATGACAGCAGCCAGCAGCTAGTTATGATTCCAAACAAGAAGATCTGAAAATGGACTTGAAAAACTCAAATCAACAGATTTTTGAAACATTATTTTCCAATAAATAGGCTACTCGTCTACTTGGAAACTATGTCAATTGAATTAAATGATGGTAATCATATTGATTGATCAATGAGATTAACCAATTTTTTCATGAGGTCTATATTTCTTTCTCATTCCTCATTTCTATTATAGCCTACTGGGAATAAAATCAACATATTTTTGAAAATAATATTTTTCTACTCGTCATAAAAAGACTACTTGATGACTATGCCAATAGAATTGAATGATGGTAATGATATTTATGAAATGATGAGCAGAGATCATTGTTCCATGAAGGCTATATAACTATATCGTCATTTCTGATCAAAATATATGTGAATTCTCAACTGCAACCCAAGAACAAATATCAAATCAAGTGCCTAGAATGAATGATTACAAGAAGAACCAATGTTCTCTACGAAATTAGTGGCTTGGAGGGATTTTAGTTCAATCATCCTGCTTTATACTATTTTATATATTCTTATTCTATTTAATGCTATTCAATTATTCAGTTCCAATATTCTGATAATAATATCCATTGATATTTGAATTGATCCGTTTGTTCCATAGAGTTGAAATCTCTTTGTTATTTTCCATTCGTTTTTCTGAATTCTACACTGAATCTCAAGCGGAAATATCAAATCAAGGGCCTTGAATGAACGACCACAAGACGAACCTATTTTTTCTGCAAAATTATTGTCCTGGAGAGATTTCAGTTCAATGTTTCTGCTTAATAATTTTCTGGTGGTAATATTCATTTATCGTTGAACTGAACCGATTGTTTCATAAAGTGTACATTCTAATAATGTTAAAAAATGTTTGTTCATTGTCAATGTATGCACATTTTAAGAGTTCTGGTAATAATATTCATTGATCGTTGAATTGAACCGCTTGTTTCATGTAGTGCACATTTCTCCGTTATTTTGCATCGATTTTTCTAAATTCCCAACCATATCCCAAGAAGAAATATCAAATCAAGACACCAGAATAAATATGATCACCAAAACAACCAATTTTCTCTGCGGAACGATTGTCTTCTGAAGGGGTTCAGTCCAATGTTTCCGCTTATTCGTATCGTCTACTCGGGAGAAGCAAAAGTGTTAATCCGACAAGCTCGTTTTGAGTTTCGCATATTTCCAGTCGTAAATAGCATTCGCGACCGAAATTGGTGCTGGAAAACTTCTTCTTCGACTGAGGAGACAACTGGTGGTTTTAGGAGGGGTGGGGGTTGTAGGAGGAGATGGTTAGGGTAGGGGAGGGGAGGAAGCTCAGTGCAATAATCGGAGGGGAACCGGAAGGAAGTAGGCGCAAGTTGAGTCAGTAATTAGAAAGAGCGGTTTGGCCCTCGTTAGGAAGCTTGAATAATGGATTACCCCTTCAAGAAACGGTGCATTAGTTGGCGGTGGTGGTAGCTTGTAGTGTGCTATGCATTCCCGCCAGTGGCTGCGACTGCTAGCGACTAGCGGCATCGCTCTGAACTGGAGAGCGCTCTACATATTTCTTGCAAATTCACTCAAGTAACAGAGATTCAAGTGATACATCAATCCCTTCTAAACGACTTGGGATCCATCCTGATATCCTGAACCCCGATGCCACTTAATGACCTTGAGAAGTGATTTTCCTCACGAAGATACCTATATTTTTGACTGATTCTAGCAGATCATTCGAGCGGCATAGGTTCAGCTAGGGATCAAGTAGTAGACCAATCCTGATCCTGAACGACTTGAAGTTGATATTTTTTTGATTTCCTGAAACAAAATGGAACTTATATGACATTAAACAGTGATTATTTTCTCGGATATAACTTGATTGTTAACTGATTAATAACTGATATCCTAGCATACCACTCTAGCAACAGAGGTTCAACTAGGACTTGAGAGATCTATCAATCACTTCGGAACTGCTTCAAGTTCAACTCGATTGTTAACTGATTGATAACTGATATCCTAGCATACCACTCTACAACAGAGGTTCAACATGGACTTGAGTGATCTATCAGTCACTTCTGAACTACTCCAAGTTGATCTCATATTCACTGATATCCTGAACCTCAATGCAACTTGGATGACCTTGGGAAGTGATAGTTTATGCTGGATCACTCAAGCAACAGAGATTCATGGCTAGGAGTGATAGAATCATTCTTGAATAACGTGAAAATTTTCTGATATCTTGAACTCCCATGTAACCTGGATGACCTTCAACAATCATTATTTTCTCAGATATAACTTGATTGTTAACTGATTTCCTAGCATACCACTCTAGCAACAGAGGTTCAACTAGGACTTAAGTGCTCTATCGATCAATCACTCCTGAACTACTTCAAGTTGATTTCATATTCACTGATATCCTGAACCTCAATGACCTTGGATGACCTTGAGTGGTGATGATTCATACTAAATCACTTGAACAATGATCAATCAATTTGATAAATCGATATAATTTTATCACTAAAGTGAATCACTATGGCTCAAGTGATATATCAACCACAATTGAATTCTTGGAATATTTTCTGATATTCTGAACCAAATTGATGAGTGGCTATTCACCCAATGATAACATACTGGATTGCTGACTGATTTATAACTGGTTTCCTATAAGATTATTCAAGCAATAGAGGTCAAATAGGGCTTAAGTAATATATCAATCACTAATGGGAGACTTTGATGAGCTTGATTCTTGTCCCAGTGATAACTGAGTTGTTAACTGATTGAGAACTGTTTGGTTCTCCAGTGATGATCGAATATTCTCGCAGAGATTATAGCTTGAAATTCTGTGATGGTCGTGTTATGGTAGATATCCACATTAATTTAAACGACTTGATACTATCAAAACCTCTGATTCATTGAAGCAACTTGAGATACTTATTCCAGTGTTACACCATTATCAATCACTTGTGAACTGCAAGCTTAAATTAAATTAAAATGCTGAGAAATTGACAAAAACCACAGATTTATTGACAGTTAGAGAGAACGGTTTTGGTTGTTACACCATTGTCCTAAAACTAAATAAAAGAGCAGCAGAATTCATACTAGTAGGCGAGTACTGCTATTGGTCAAGGGCATGAACGCCTGCCATTGGCCCAGCTAGACAGTCTCCTCCCACTCAACGGTGTCACATAATGGTGGCATAAGCAACAGACTCGCCATGATAACAAAATTTACTTTCAGTACGAAATAAGAGCCGAAAAAACAAGTAAAATATAATAGAACAAATATGTAAATAGAAAAACTATTGGTTAATGTATGCTTACAATGAATAATTACCACTATATCAACTTTTCAACTACACAGAAAGTGAAAGCTTAAACAATGAGCACCAGAATATTATAACGTGAGTGGAGCCCTACTATTGGCCATCAGCTGTGGACCAATGAGGTTGAGCTATACTGACATTGGCCAAAACAAATTAAGCTCAAATATCCGAATATGAGCATGAAAGCCATTTCACAACATTCAATACGGAGAAATTCAACAATTAACAAAGACAAATAGATAATGTGAGATAGAATTGATGATTGCATTATTCTTGCAGAATAAGGAAAATAAATAAATTTTGATAGTTCCCTAGTGTTCTTCCAAGTATTCTCTATCAAGAGAGAGATCCTAAAGGTGTTTTTATCATCAGTTGATAGGTACTATTTTGAACTAGTCAAGTGGAAAGTCGTGTGACATCCGACATCCCACAATAATTTTTCCCTCTTTCCCCTCTTTGTTGCAAGAGAGAACGATACTAGAACCCGAGAAGAGGGAAAATAGTAACTATTTTCGTGAGTTATACTTTAATGCAAATGCGAGGAGGAGAAGAAAGTCGTAGAACTTGGGAAAAATAATGATTAAGTACGGGCCGAGAAGAGCAGTTGTAGCGATCTCTTAAAAAAAAGGAACATAAAAATGCAGATTATTGCTCCACAGCCCACTGAAGATATAAGAAATGTATTTTTTACAAGAGCTTCTTGTATGTAAATATCTATTTTATGTATTTCGATCTATATATTAAACGAGTACATGTAGAATGGATCGTCGATATATTATCCTCTCTCTTTGAGAGCTTTAGTGTGTTCTATTCATCCTCCCACCAATTCTTCAACCTTATCATCTACGGATTCAATTGTGCAACAGAATTATTTGAAAGATTCATCTCTATATTTTGAATTCTATTGGATTATAAGTATCATGATACTGATAGCCTTTGTTCAGATCCTCCAGTTTCTTTTTAGAATTATACAACTTTGTTATCCTCATGATTGTCTGATTGAGACAAGATTATTTATCACATTGTGTACAAATACTTAACATGAGGAAAGGCACGACAGGCTCTCGCCCAAAACTGTCCAATTTCCAATTTATACTATACTGTCCAAATCAAAATGTTGGTTATGTCACTTCCACCTTTCAAAATACAAGTTACGCTCTTCAATATTCTGATAAACGAGCAAATTTAGAATCAAATAGATACTATTGGAGTCTAGAATCAAAAAATCTAGAACAGTAACCTAATAATTACCGTATTCAAAAAGTCTAAATTTTGAATGAAACTATACATTTCTGAGCTAAAAACTTTACACTTTACTTTATTATGTTGATGGTTTTCTCAATTTATAGTCAATGTGTTGACTAATAATCATCTAATCTGTTTTTCAGTACCTCTATTCGAAGGAGAGATCTTGAAGCTGTCCAAGATTACAAGATCAGAAATGGGAGCTTACCTTTGCATCGCATCCAACAGTATCCCGCCAACAGTCAGCAAAAGGATACTTGTCAACGTTCATTGTAAGTATTGATTAGAAAATATTTTTCGCAAAATTTGAATAATCACTTGCCAAACAATTACACATAAATAATAAAAGTCTAGAAATCCATTTGATTATTACTCGGTTCGGTGTTGTACCGTGTATTCTCCAATTTTTGAAACGTCATTTCTCGAAAACGGTGGGTGCTCAAAACGGAATAAAAGTTGCTCAAATCAGCTCAAAACGAGCTCAAAACGATGGCGTCTTTACTTTTTCGATTTCGAAATGTGGAGAGCTGGCATTGAGTTGGCTCTCCAATTTTTGAGACATCATATCTTGAAAACGGTGGGTGCTCAAAACAAAATAAAAGTTGCTCAAATCAGCTCAAAACGATGGCGTTGAGAGATGTCAAAAATATTTTAGTGGAGAGCCAACTTAATGTTGGTGTTAATCGGTTGTTCGGTGTATTGTATATTTCGGTGTTGACAGAACTGCTGCGTGATATTAAAATGGCGGTGTACTCCATCGAATTCAGGGTCAGTTTAGGCAACCTGCAATGCATCTATGCACTGGGCACTGAATACTTAACAAAAAACATTATTATTTGTCTCTTGACACCTTAATAATAATAACGTCCGACATATAACTCGTAGAGGATATTTATACTATCGTAAAGATAATATATAAATCGTGGAGATAATATCTGCCGGCCAGATAGCCGAGTTAACTAAGGCGTTGCATTCTTCAGTCTGCTAGTGTTATCTGGTCGCGGGTTCGAATCCCATCGAATAAGAATGGACGTTTGATCATCTCATAACTCACCCTTGCACTTCCCAGTACCCATGAATAAGCGAAAAGAACATTATCCGCAAAAAATAAGAGGATTTAGATATCTTATGCAATTGCTTACCAAACAGGATAAATAGATTATCTGTCTCTTTCAATTCTCATGCAAACCTTGATAGACAAGGATAGAAACACCAATTTTAATTAAACCTATGTTATATTGAAGCGGCAAATCACAAAAAATTCACAGCTAATATAGTATGTTTACTGGAAAAGCACACCACAAAATCACACATTAAACGTAGACTTTACTATAATGATTTGAGATCATTGCAAACCTTGATAGACAAGGATAGAAACACCAATATTAATCAAACCTATGTTATATTGAAGCTGCAAATCACAAGAAATCCACAACCGATACTGCTTGTTCCCTGGAGAAACACACCTCAAAATCACACATTATAACGTGGACTTTACTATAATGATTTGAGATCTATAATATGCTCTCGTTGGTAGCTTCATATGAGCTTCAAACAACACCTACAATTTCTGAGTTGTCATGATGGGGGAATTGGACAGAGAAATTTTCTTGAGTTCAGATCACTGTACCAAATAACCTTAGAATAATGATAATGATTGCTTCTCATTATCATTATTCTCTTTATCTGCTTCAAATAACACCTACAATTTTTTGAGTTGTCATGATGGGGAAATGGACGTGGGAAATTTTCAAGAGTTCAGATCACTGCACCGAACATTATCCAACCGGAGAATAGCAATGGTTGATTCATATGACATTCAAATAACACCTACAATTTTTTGAGTTGTCATGATGGGAAAATGGACAGAGGAAATTTTCAAGAGTTTATATCACTGCACCGGATATCATCCAACAGGGAAATAGCAATGGTTGCTTCATATGACATTTAAATAACACCTTCAATGACTAAGCTGTCATGATGGGGAAATGAACAGATAAATTTCCTTGAGTTCAGATCACTGTACTTAATATTATACCTTGGAATAATGATAATGGTCGCTCCATATCTGCTTCAAATAACACCTACAATTTCTGAGTTATCATGATGAGGAAATGGACAGAGGAAATTTTCAAGAATTCATACCCCTGCACTGTACATTAGACAACGGACGAATAGAGATTGTTCTCATTTGACAATTTATGGAGAATGGTGTTTCAAATAACACCTACAATTTCTGAGCTGTCATGATGAGGAAAGAGGAAATTTCCAAGAGTTCAGACCACTGCACTGTACATTAGACAGCGGACGAATACAGATTGTTTTCTTTTGATAATTTATGAAAAATGGTGTTTCAAATAACACTTACAATTTCTGAGCTGTCATGATGAGGAAAGAGGAAATTTTCAAGAGTTTAGACCACTGCACTGTACATTGGACAACAGACGAATAGTGATTGTTCCATTTGATAATATGAAAAATGATGATGGTGAATGGAGATGCCGATTCTGATTTGCCTAACCGTTGAATTGAAATGAACTCGGTTCGGAATTGAGTTTTTACACACGAATAATATTGAATAGTCAAAGTGATTCAGCAAATAAAATCAAGTGGCGTTCGGTGTAATAATTGTCAAGCCTGAGAGGGAAACTCGAAAACACGCTACAGAATAACGAAAAATATGAAAAATGGCGCGCCTTTGTTTTGGTGAGCATTCCACTCGGGCCGCTCGTCGCTCACGCCACTGAATTTGCGGTCTCCATTCAAAATAAAATGTCGAACGACAATCGAATGATTCTCGAAATCCAACGAGACAAATTATGTCCACGCGGTTTTCATTTTTTCGCTTTTTTCAGATCGACCGCATCCCAATTTCTACCATTTACTACACCGCATCTCATCCACTTGCTCTATCATTTTTCACTGGTCCAAGTGTAGTGCAAATACGTCGAATTATTGTGATTCCAAATACCGGGTTGAAGCGATCAATCCAACAATGCTGCGCTTCTGAATCGCTACCTGTTTTTCACAGGTTGAGATTTTCAACGACTGATACGTTCAGGGGTTCTTCCAGTCTGCCTCCATTCCCATATACCATATTCTTCTCAATGGAGAACTCTCTCCTCAATAGAAAAGATGATACATCTCTTTTCGCTTTTGTTAAATTTCAGTGTGAATTTTGAGAATATGAAATATTTCAGTCAATATGATTGAAGAATAAGATACAAGGAGGCATCCAGATATCTCCTACAATGATTCTCAGTTCACTGTGGTTCGCTGATGACCAGGTAATATTGCAAGAAACTGAGGATGATCTGCACAGAGCATTACACCATCTGAATCTCCTCAGTCCTGAGTATGGCATGAGGATCTTATACAGCAAAACGAAGGTGATGGCTTTCCAGGGAAAATATTCATTGAGATCTAAAATAGTCCTCGATAATAAAGTCCTGGAAAAAGTATCACACTTCAAGTATTTGGGTTGTGATATAACCTATGGAATGGACCAAGACTTGAGTGTAAAATTGAATAGATTCCAATCCATTTGTGGAACAATAAATAGGACTTTGAGAAACAGAGCCAGGAGAGAGACAAAACTTAAATTCTATAAGGTTATGGCTATTCCAACGCTCTTATATGGCTCTGAATCTTGGATACCTAGGAAGAAAGAATAGAGTAGGTTACAAGCTGCCGGAATGAGGTTTTTAAGAGCAGTATAAGATTGCACAAGGGAAGATAGGCTTCATAATGTTGGTATTAGAAGTGAGCTCAACATAATCTCCATATGGCAGAGGATTGAAGGAAATCGGCAAAACTGGGAAGAGCATGTTGAAAGGATGGAGAGCGACAGGATTCCCAGGGCAGTCATGTTGTATAACCCGGTTGGAAGGAGAAGTGTGGGCAGACCTCGTAAAAGATGGATGTGATGGTGAGTTTGAAGTCGGAACAGGCAAATTGCCTAATCCTTGTAGGAAGACGACGACGACGATGATTGTAGAAACAGAAAAAAATTATTATCAAATAGTCTTGATTCTATTATAACACAGCATAGTTTCAACTCTCCAACACCCATTCTCAATGGAACTCTTCAGTCTTGAAGATTCAATGGAAGAGAATGAAACATGAGATTGTCCGTTAACAATTTTGAAACAAGAGTCCTTTGAAATAATGAGGCATGCTGTTTTATTGTTAGTCCGTCCAAAGCAGGCTTCATTCATGACAATCTATGTAGATAGATGTCAAGACCTACATGGAAGTTATTGTTAAAACTCCATGGTGGATTCATTATATACCGTGGGTTCAATTCCCATAATAATAGATTATCGTCATATTGTCATCGATAGAAGATGATTTGAAATTAACATGAAACTATCCAAGAGTATGAGCGTTTGAATGTTCTATACCTTTTAAAACCATACTTTTGCTTTAAAAGCACATACTAGATTAATATAAACCATCACGGAATGATCCGTGGTCTAGAGGATAGAGTGCTTGCGTAGCAGCATAAATCGGGTTCAAACACTCTCTTTACCAAAAGTTTTTTTAAACAGATCACTCCCATGTTATCCGTTGGACACGTTGGACTGTCGGTTCCTGCTGAAGTATGACAGTCGTAAGACCCATTGACGGCTTAAATAATATATTCAGGCGGTGGGACCTTCCCGCAAGGGACTCCCCACCAACAAAAGCCATACGAATTTACTTTTTTATATACTTAATATCAATATTAATGGTATTTTATACTATTGATATATAAATACTTCACCACTAAGAGCCCATACTTCTAATTAATAAAGGGCTACATAACCCACCTTCAACAATGATTAGTGAATCTCATTATAATAGAATCCGCTTAGTTGACACTTGTTGCAAAAGTGAACATTTCACCCCCAAAGAAACGCTGCTATAGCAATGGAACGAGAACATGAGATAGTGAAATAATTCATTGAAATGAAGAGTATTTAATGCTCTGCAAACCCACGATGAGCGGCAAAAATTGTCTTCCAAACTTTTCTCTTTATAACCCTTCCTTGAATCGTCTATAAGGCAGTTATCTGTCTATCTCATTGGCCAGCGAAGTAAAATACTCATGTGGGGCCATGTATATTTCGACCCTCCTATACTTTGTTCAAATTAACTTCCGACTTGGGATGGACATGCGCAGCAGAGAAGGCATACAGAGGTAGGGATACAACAGCTGCTATGTTGCCGTTGTTTTCCGGCTATCGGTCTCTAATTTCCAGTGAGTATTTGAGTGCTCATGTTGAACTTAGGAAGTTTCCTCTCTGCAATCACAGTCTCGCCTGACTCTATTCGACAAATTGACAACTACGCTTCCACCTATGACTCAATCCATCACTGCAATTAGCTTATCTCCCTCCATTTCTCTGCGCCGCAAATTCCTCTAAGTCTGTAGAAGAATTGCATGAAGTATAGCTTAGCTTCAAATAGCATGATTAGAGATATTATATTATTCACACTATGAATATTGTGGAATTTCTACATATTAAGGTGGAATGAAAACGATATTACCAGTTCCACACAATCTATTTGAGCCAAACTCAAGTTTCAATGCACTAAGGCATCATCTTCAGTGGTGGAACTGACATTATCTTCAAATAAATTATGTGGAACTGACAATATCGTTCCATTTTTCTGTTTACTTTCGTCGATTGTCTGTTTACTAATCGATATGATTTTAGGAATAAGAGGTCTGTTGTACCATTTACTTCGAATAATTCAGCCAGAAACACCTTAATCCACATTGTACCAAGAACTTCCAATGATTTACCAGATAATCGTGCTGAGTTTGTTAATATGCGCCTGTTGAAAAGAAATTCAAAGATTTGGTTGAATAATTACACTTTAGATGTAACATAATGTAACTCATTATTAATGTATTGTATTGTTGTAGTTCATTCTGTTCTATTTTTTGTATGTAAGTTGAGGTTGATTATATATTATAACACTTTTTAGATTTTTGAGAGCTGAGCCAACAATTAATTAATTAATCTCAAGATAATTTCAACTGTTAAGTACATTATGTGAGTAAATTTAACAGTGTAATAAACTGATAAGTAAACTCAACTGTTAAGTAGAAATAAAGTTCACTGATATATGTATATTTATATTTGAATTTAAATGTTTTGTATAATAGTACCTTGTCAAGCAGCCTCTTTGAGGTTCGCTTAAGGTAGCTTCTTCATTCAATAAACGTTATTTCTATTCTATTTCACCTTAGATATTATTATAGTCTTGAAACTACTGTGTTATGATCTCCGTTTCTGGGAGCTGCTGCTAGATTCAAATCTAGTTTATAGCTTTATCGTACACCAAGTGAGTTTAGAAGAAAAGTGTCTCTCGATGATGTTCATTAAGTTAGTTCACTTCAGTCACTTGATACTGCTGAACTTACTGTTTGTTGGTATTTGCCCTGGTGCAGTTGGGACGCTCCCTGTAAGACAATTGCAGCTGTTGGCTGTTGGACTAATTAAACGGCAGAACCGGCAACCCGATACGAAGCGGAGGCAAAATAGCTAGCTATCCGAAGCGGAGCAAATGATAGAGCGTACTCCTCCAGCCAGCGCCCTTAATTATGCAGATAAATCTTGACTCGAAAAGGTGCAGCCTGCTAATCGCCATAACGGCGTTTGGCTCTCGACCTATTACCGTGTCAAATATTTAGGACTTGTTTGCCGCTTTAATAATTATCATCCGAAAAGGATTATCTTGTTTTGGGAGAGGAATAGCACAAGGTGGCCTTATTTTTTCTCTACCTATCATTTTTGATGATGCACTTATTGTATGAATCAATAAAGAACATATACGAGTCTTATTTTATTATTTATCATTTTACAAAGGCGACTTTCTAGAAGTATTTTAAGCGTAGGTGATGATGATGGGATGAATGATAATACCTCACCTACTTACAATACTTACTTTACCTTCACTTTAATTTTACTAACTCTACTCTATATTAGATAAATTGAATATTGAATTTGATTGATAATTAGAGTCATCATATATCATTGATCTTTCATATATACGAGTCAATTTACCAAATTTTTTCTTCATTTTTTTACTAACTCTACTATAATATTCAAATATCATATCATTATGTTTTTTCATACTTCAATATCATCTTTCAACAAAAGCAGAGGCTTAAAGAGAGATGAACAATTATTATTTCTTCCAGAAGCATTCCCCTTCTATTATCATTAGCATCCATTAAATATCTTATTTTATTTTGTTTGAATATTATCTATCATTGTATATATTTTATCTACACGTGTGATTCAATTATGAAATGCTTTGTGCATGCAAATACAAAAATTATAATGTGAATCCTATTGATTGAATGAAAACATCATTATCATTGGAATTAATTATTTTACTACTCTGTATTTAATATTAAACATTTCAAAAACTGAAGCATTCTGGGTTGAGATTGTTTCAATTATTAGTTGACTCTTCAATCAACTGGTTAGTTCGATCTCTATATGATGTTGATCTGCAAAAAAAAAAAACTTGAAAGTCCCCACAACAATGAACACTTGAAATTTCAATACCTAAGCTTCATTGCAGAACCTCTACCTTTTCACCTATTTTGTTAGCAACAGCATTAATCTTGATATGAAACTTGAAATAATTTTAAACTGACCTACCCCACAATGACAAGCCATGTACCGAAGTACGTTTCAAGAGATTGTTGCATGAGGTGGAGACATAGAGTCTAATATAATTTATCGTCTAATAAAACACTCTCATAAGTGAATAAGAATGTAGACTAGAAACCGAAGCCGGTCTTTCTAAGTATCAATAAATCTGTGTTTTTTTACAATTTCTTAGTCTTTTTCATTCAATATGATTTTTTTTCTTTTCCGATCCTTGTATTGTTTTTGCTAAGCTAATATATAAATAATTAGCACAATATCAACTTCTCAACTACACAAAAAGAATCTAGACTAACTGCAAAAAATTTTCAACATAGGGACCATACAAATCCACAGAAACCATGATTCACGCATTTCGTCGACAACAACGTTAATCCCAATGAGATCTCATGACTCACCAGTACTTCTGAACTGTTTACGAGGTGAAATAAGTTCTGCATGTAATAAGGGCAAAAGTGAAAGCTGTGAATGGCGCAGCGAACGGCTGGTGGAAGCCGAGAAGAATGTGAATGAAGTGGGCACAAAAAGAGTACAAACTGTTGTTTAGGGTGATGGAGGAGGTGGGGAGTGAGGAGGAGAAGGTGAAGAATGAGGAGGAAAGGGTGTCTGCTCTACAAACGGCGTCCGAATTAATTCAGCACTGGGCGTGGAGTGCAGAATGGCAATTGGAGCAGTCGAATAACAATATCAAGGGCAGGAATTAAGCTGCAAATTACTATCCAAAGCAAACAATAGCATAATGGGCAAGGAAGCATAACACTAGGTGCGCCCGGAATAATAATTAGCTGGAGACATTGCTGAGGATTAGTGCCCGGCTCATGCAAATGCTACCAGCCCTGCTACAGCCTCCAGCCTCCGCTTGATAAAGCAGTGCCCTGCCCGCTACGAATGCACCATCAAAACTCAATGCTCTGTCTTCCTGTTCCAATACAACTTTCACTGTTATATTTTCACTATTTTAACATCTCAGTTATATCATAGACAAAATATAGTATAATGCTATCTTTCCTCTACGGTTATATATTGCATTAGTCATTAAATACAATTTGATTGAATTGTATGATACGATTATTTCCTGGAATAGTTGTTTTAAATTATCTACATGAGGGAATGTACTTGTGAATCAACTACATAAGTATATATATTGTTCTATGTTGCGTTCCTATACTTCACTTTACTATATGTAGCTTCACTTCACTTTGTATCAATGAGGAGGGGATGAATTGACTCTATTCATATGAACCTTTTCTGAAATGAAAGAAATTTCACAAAATTTCTTCTCTGGAAATTGATTACAAATCAAAGCCAAAATAGTTTCAATGCACTAGCATTATCATCAGTAGTTTTTTTTCAGTTACACTTGACCATTTTTTATACATTGTTGACTAGAGTCTAACCAAAAAACCCAACTGATAACGATGCCATAAGTTCAGTAGAAATATAAATGGTTCTCGATTTATTAATGATATCGGAAGTAATGTTGAAATGATGTTGAAGAAATTTTGAATTCTCTATATAATAACGCATAAACTGGCATAGCTGGTATATTCATGACTAAAGTGCGGGATAAATTATTTTTAACATGGCTCTTTCTCGAAGCCGGAGAGGTCCGATGCTCTATCCTCCACTAATCGCTCCCACTACCTAGCAGCGCCCTGCAGAAGCATTCTCCTTCTTTTGTGTCTGAGTGAGAGAGCTTTGTAACGCGACGCGGCAATACTCCCCTCCATCTATTGCTGGCAATGCTCCAAGTAGGGAACTGGTCAGCAGGTATATTGGTTTGTGTATGTTACAGAGATGTTTTCATCACAAGAACATGAAGCAAAATGACACGGCGCATCCAATTGTGCGCAGGATGTCCGTCTGTGTCTATGCCACAAACTGTGGAGGGTGAAATGGGTTTCTCCTCTTCATGTTAAAAGTAATTTATCTCGCAATTTAGCAACCCGTAACCCGTGCTTCGCAAGGGTCTGTTAATAGCACAAATCGATGGAATTTACAAAAACTGAAATCTTGAAGAACTGAAAGTAGATCTATAACCATCCTCGGCAAATTATGAATCGATATGCAAAATTTCAATTTGATCAGTTCAGTACTTCAGACGTGATGATTCGTCATTCGTGTATTTTCTATCCCGTACATGTATAAGGCAAGTCCTTTCTTCATCATATTATAGATGAATCTTTGAAATAATCCTCCAAATCAATCTTTTTGTTACAGTTCATCCAGTGATCCAGGTCCCTAACCAGCTTGTGGGAGCCCCATTAGGAACTGATGTAACATTAGAGTGCTTAGTTGAAGCATCTCCCAAATCAATCAACTATTGGATAAGAGATTCTGGTAAGTAGAATACATCCGAGAATGATGATTCAATAGCTCTTCCCAATGTATATAATATAAAACTACAAAAAATGTTAAATTACTATGGGAATGTATCCAATTCATTTTTTTTACTATAGAATTGAAAATAGAGTAGACAAACTGCAATGAAGTTAAGGATAGATACATTATTATTTTCAGAATCAGGTTTGAACTTGAAATGCTACTTCAATCGGTGAATGTATTCCTCTACAAAACATTTCTAAAATGATTGCAGATCCATGATGTATGTGAATTTTCTTTTCCATCCTTCTTAATAGTAACTTTTCATTTTGTGTGAAGAGTTTAGCATTATATTTTTCGAATTGGAAACTAAATGGGCGAATAAAACGAGTGGGTCACGTTGTAGATTTCAGTTTCAATCAATGCTACTAATCAAATAGCAATTATAAAAATATTTGGAATTTGGATATAATGAATGCAGATGTGTATAGATATAGAAGTAAAAGATCAATCGCGAGCACGACCTATACTGGAAGCTAAACATCGACCAAACAGTTCAGTTCGTACCCATACAATCATTCAAGCATTTCACTTGTTCTAAAATCTAATTCATTCTTGTTGATACGTGTTACTTTCAGACATTTCTCAAGATCAAGAACAGAATCTGCGAAATTATTTTCCAATATGAATCAGTCTCATTATGATTGAGATTATTGATGTAGTTTGTTCATTGAAATACATGATAATCATGTATTTTAATGAACAAACAATATCAAAAATCTCAATCTGAAGGGAATAGATTAATAGAAGAAAATACATTCGATTAAAAGGGGAATACCACCAACATAAAATGGTATTCATAACACACAAAAGTCCTTATATTTCAAAAATGTCAGACTCTGGTCAGCAGTCAGCAGGCAAAAAAAAATGCTGCTTCGGAATGTAAATCAACGTTTATTAATATTATTGAATGAAAAAGACTAAGAAATTGTCAAAAACCACAGATTTATTGATACTTAGAAAGACCGGTTTTGGTTATTACACCATTGTCAATCTCTGATAAACTACAACTAAATACAATGGCGGCTTAAGCAACCAGCATTGTTGCTTAAGCCGCCATTTTGTCACACTGTTGAGTGGGAAGAGACTGTCTAGCTGGGCCAATGGCAGGCGTTCATGCCCTTGACCAATAGCAGTACTCGCCCACTAGTATAAATTCTGCTGCTCTTGTATTTAGTTTTAGTTTATCAGAGATTGACAGTGGTGTAACAACCGAAACCTATCTTTCTAAGTATCAATAAATCTGTGATTTTTGACAAATTCTTAGTCTTTTTATTCAATATGAATAATTACCACAATATATCAACTTCTCAACTACACAAAAAATGAATTAATAAATAAATTTTGATTCACATGTTGTCTTCTTATTTAATATTAATTTATTGTACAAAACACTACAATCATAGTATTATTATGACCATGGAAGAAAAACTAGGCTGAGCCTGTACCATTTACCCCCCCCCCTCCCAAACTTTGATGGGAAGTTACTATTGATAAATACAACAAGGCTCATCTTGAAGAAATGAATTCGTATTCGACACTGGACTCATCCCTCCTGATGCGGCGGTCCGATCGTAAAAACAAAAGGTGACGAGTATGTTTTGATAACCTGTTAGCCGCAGATTATAGCCCATTATTGCAATGAGAAGTCTATACGGTATCTCCCAGATATTGAGTCGGAAACGATATTTTACGACCCGAAACAAGGAGCTAAGCATCGGCAAAGTTTGTGAAAGACTCGTTAAGCTGGTCGATTGCATTTGAGTGCGACGGAGATGAGCGGATGAAGTGTGTGGGACAGAGACAGATGGGGCGAAACAATGAAATGTACATTAGGGTTGCTGCAAGCTTGTCTTAGTTTCTCGGGATGGATGAAGACCCGTGCGAGGCACGGCTCTGCCAGGCTGTAAAGAAGGCTGTAAAATGGAGGCGTGCAATAACTGAAGAATATAATCTCGAGAGGGCGGACGTCTGAGTTTTTATGGACTCGCAAAATCAATCAGTTCCCCCCTTGGAACCACTTCCCACCCCTTTGGTCAAACCTCCCCCTCGTTATCCGACTCTATCAACAGCCTGTGAAACTTTTAGCGTGACCCGCTACACAATAAGCACTGTCCACTACGCTCCACGTCAGTCACCCTATCATACCACGCTTTACACTTAGCCTAATTGACTGCGTCAGTTGTGCACACATCATCATTTTTGATCATGCAAGGCTTTGGAGATGCATTTCGTAACAAATTATCACGTGATTTAATGAATGTGAATAGATGCAGTTTGATGGTTGATCGTCAATCTTCATAATGCGCTCGAGGCTGATTATTGCATCTCTACCAAAGAAAATCAATAGATAAATCTATAGAGAGCGAGCAAAACCTGTGATCTATACCAGTGGTCACCCGGATCCGGACCGCCAGATAGTTTTGTGTGGACCGCGATGTCATACAAAAAACTTAAAATAAATCCTAAAACAAAAAATCCAAAAGAAACTCAATAAAGTCTCAATGAAATAAGATTTTTAAAAAACAACCAGAACAATAAATAAACATCAGCAGTGTAACCAAATTAGAAGGGAGATAGTTCTTCCAATGTAAGCGACATCTAGCCTTAACGGATAAACGACTATGACGTGTGGTTTCTTATTTAATTTGACACGTCAATTTTTTACATTTTTTATTAGAGTTACTTATCTGTATCTTATTCTTAATAAAAAGCTGGCTATTGATTTAATATTGTTGCATTATTTTATCCAATTATTTTATGCCTAGTAAAACGTTTAATTTAATTTATCTTGGTATTTCAATAGCTAAGAGATACATAGTCAAAGACTAAATTCAAGAATGGTTTTGATAATTTCATAAGTAAACATTCTTCATACAAATAGAAGAACAATAAATTAACTTTATTGCCTTTATTTCAATTTTGATAATTTTAATCATGGCATAATATCAAACTTCAAAATATTTGAAGAACATTGATATCGAAATACATACAGAGTAATAACTATCCTTAATATTTCAATTAATGTGGTTGAATTATCAATTTTCAAAAAAATTCTGAGGAGTACCCCCCCCCCATTCTATCAGTGTCAGTGGTTTCCCCTGAATGGACCGTGGAAGCTCACCAATACTTTGAAACGGACCTTCATGAAACTTAATTGGTGACCACTGATCTATACCATAGCCTGAACCTTGATAGTTTTGTCTATGATCTCTACTTTCATACAACTCAAACTCATTTCTTCATCGATCTCTATATAGCTACTCGATTTTTTTCTAACTAGATTCATTCTAGTGTCCACGTTATAATGACAGTATTTTATTAACTTCGGTGTTGCTATCCTTATCTATCATTCGACGAAGCAGATAGCGCTAGTGGATTTGACAAATCCACGTATTTGAAGTACAGCTCACGTCATTCCTGACAAACTTTCGTAGAGTTTCATGATAGAATAATAATGGAGAAGTTCATTATAAATTGAAGAATACACTGACAAACTGGTGGAATATTAATATTTATTGCAGTGTTGACAGCCTTCAAATGTAAACTGCTCAAGTATTGAATGAAAAATTACTCTTTGAATTATTATGAGTATTGAATCTATTTTTACCTCAATTTCGAGTAGAAAATATAATATCAGATTTACCATATAAAGAGCATGTTTGATAAATATGTAATCTTAAATTCATCTGCCAAAAATCTCATAAATTACAATCGATTTGATTCTAAAAGTGAATAGATAATATCATTCAAACAGTTGTAACACTTCATTTCAAAAGTGAACAGCAACATTATTCATAATGTAACAGGTGCGTTGTATTTGGTTATTCAATTATTCACTAAATTTAACGCAAATCACCCTATCATAGTCCCACACATTATGAACTTACGAGGTTTGTTGGATTCATCACCGTTTCACAAGCCATTAAATAGTCATCTACTTGAATAATTACAATCACCGTACTCAGAAAGTTTAATACTCTGCAGCATGTGCTTAGAACGCAATAAGCCATAAAACCAGTTCACCTAAACGGTTCAATCCAATCAGGAAAGTTCTATATTTCAACTTTGAACAAACAAAATTTCATGAAATTTATATACGATGGGAAACTTTTTTCCTTGTAGAAACTTTCATATCTTAATGCCGATTGCACGAAAACCGGTTAAATTTTAATCATGATTAATCTCACGAGAACCAATCAGAGAAGCCGTCTTATCAAAAAGGCCTTCTCTGATTGCCTCTCGTGAAATTAATCACGGTTAAGATTTAACCGGCTTTTGTGCAACTGGGCCTTATCTATCTAGTCTATTACATATGATTCCCTTCCCATGCATTCAACACCCTGACTCCACCAATTATAGAAGATGCAGTGATAACCTGAAAAGCTTTAATATAATAAAGACTGCATCATGAAATCTAAGACTAGCTTAACATGCAATCAAAGCGTACTTTACGTTACAGCTATAGTGGGGATGTGAGGTCATCGTTATAATGGCAGTATTTGATTAACATTGGTGTTGCTACCCATGTCTATCATCCAAAAATTCAAATTTATTTCCTCAAAAAATACAACAAAAATAACAACATTTGAAAATTATACATTCAATAATTTTAAACTTAATTTCACATAATTATAATGATGATGGTGCAATCCCTCTCACAACCAAAAGTTTTTTAACCAGATCACTCCCGTGTTATCGGATGGGCACGTTAAACTGTCGGTACCGGCTGAAGTATGACAGTCGTAAGGCCCATTGACGGCTTAAATTATATATTCAGGCGGTGAGACCTTCCGGCAAGGGACTCCCCACCAACAAAAGCCATACGAATTTACTTTTTTTTATAATGATGATAAAACAAACCCTGAATCAATTTGACTTAATAATATGGAACTTAAAACAATGCTAGGTTTATGAATTGATAAAAAATAATGAAGAGAAAAGCTTACATAGGCAATATATTGCCTGTGCGTAAGCTAAAGTTGAGTTTATGTTAAGAGTGTTATAGGAAAAATGGAAAAGGAAATGAAGGTTCAAAATCTCAAGTATTGATTAGAGGAAAATAAAATAAAAAATAATTAATAAAAAAAGGAATAATTAATAAAAATAAAAATATAATATTTATTAATAAAAATGATTAATTCATAAAAAGAAAATGAAGATGAGATTGATAGAAGATGTAGAAATTTTGAGTTAACAGAGCAGACAAAGCAGATAACGCTATCCTTCTCTATCTCCGCAACGTTGCCAGATCGTTTTTCAACAATGTAGGAATATAATTAATTGACAAAATATCCAATCTCAATTATAAAATCTATTATTAAATCATTGAAAAATATATTTTCTTGACGAATAATATCTTATTGATTATTCTACACAAGAATGAACAATTGATATTACTCCAGATATACTGGAATCAGCTACCTTTTATACAAGGCAATGGCAAGGCAGACAATCGGAAAAGATGTTCTCCTATCTTCCTCAACTGTGATTATAACGTGGACCTCTCTATAAGCATGCAGAAAAAATAGCATAGGAAGATACAGCATGGTGTAGAGCGTTTACAAACATCTCTTTAACATCTCTTGTTAATTTCTCTGTAAACATCTCTTGTTAACTCTCAAGAGATAGTCAAGATGATAGTCAAGGTAGTTGTTTTTTGTGAAGCTATATAATTATGACGCTTGTAGTCTCTCATACTGTGTCGTCCACACACTCTCACCCAGGTAGAACAGTAATCAAAGATATTAGTCGGTTGTAATCGGTTCGAGTTGACAATAAATCGGCTTGAAATTTAGAACATAAACGACCTATGCCATGGGATATCTTCTTATGCTATCTATGCTATAAGCTAATTGGATGCGAATTTTGAAAAATCAGTGGCTTATTATATTTGAATGAGAAATTATATGTTATTCAGTTTGGTACAACCAGTCCCAGTATAATTTTCCATGTTTATATCAAACTGAGGCTCTTTTTGTGTAGTTGAAAAGTTGATATTGTGGTAATTATTCATATTGAATAAAAATTGAAACTAAGAACACTATGAATTTAGTTTTATCATAACATTGTAAGCATACATTAGTCAATAGTTTTTCTATTTACACATTTGTTTTATTATATTTTACTTGTTTTCTAGGTCCTTTTTTGTACTGAAAGTGAAGTTTGTTATCATGGCGAGTCTGTTGGTTAAGTCGCCATTTTGTGACACCATTAAATGGGAGGAGACTGTCTAGCTGGGCCAATGGCAGGCGTTCATGCCCTTGACCAATTATAGCAGTACTTGCCTATAGGTATGAATTCTGCTGCTCTTGTATTTAGTTTTAGTTTATCAGAGATTGACAATTGTGTAACAACCGAAATCGGTCTTTCTAAGTATCAATTAATCTGTGGTTTTTGACAATTCCTTATTATTTTTATTTAAACTGAGGCTCGGTTGCACAGAAGTCGGTTAAATTTCAACCGTGATTTATTTTACGAGAACCAATCAAAGGAGGCCTTTTTGATAAGACGGCATTTCTGATTGGTTCTCGTCATCTTTTTGATAAGACGGTATTCCTGATTGGTTCTCGTGGAAAATTAATCACAATTAAAATTTAATCGGCTTTCGTGCAACCGGCACTAAGATTTCAAAATTCAATAGTAATCTCATGATATTTTCATACTTGAAAGATGGTTAAAGATTTGTAGCTTGCTCTGATCTAGAGCAAGTCTACTGTTGTACCTTACCTTTATCACGTTCCAACATAATAGTGAGGTACGAGAGACGAGGATGGGAGACGATCCTCTGCTAGGGTTTGCAGCTGAAATAGGTTCGGTGCTGGGATGCCGCGTTTGGCTTGGAGGCTTATTACAATTCACTGTGATGAATTGAGTCTCCTGCGAGTGTTTGCCTGACACCAGTGCTGGTACAATGCCAAAACCATCAAGTTCAAGTGAGAGGGCATTCGGTGTGCAATGGGAGAGCGAAGGAGTGAGAGAGAAAGTGTAACAGAGTGTCTTAGAAGAAGTGGGATAAGTGCTGGAAGAAGAGGCAAGGGAATAAGTCAATGATAGACTGATAAAAATCTTAAGGTTAATCATAACGGGGAACAAATCATTCTTTTGAGTGAGACCCAAGAGAACTGCATGACTTTTTGAGCTATGTCCACTTGATGGCTGACATAATTATAGGTTGATCAACTTCTTGATGGCGGGGAGCAAGTGGACATAGCTGACTTTTTATGTAGTTGAGAAGTTGATATTGTGGTAATAATTCATATAAAATGAAAAAGACTAAGAAATTGTCAAAAAACCACAGATTTATTGATACTTAGAAAGACCGGTTTCGGTTATTACACCATTTCTGATAAACTAAAACTAAATACAAGAGCAGCAGAATTTGTATTATTAGGAGAGGGCATGAACGCCTGCCATTGGCCCAGCTAGACAGTCTCCTCCCACTCAACGGTGTCACAAAATGGCGGCTTAAGCAATAGACTCGCCATGATAAAAAGATTTTGCTATCATGATCACAGACTTGCCATTATCCATTATAATTGGATATCGAAATAGTCATTTGATCGAACACCGTCGAACACTAACCACCTCTTAATTTTATTGTCGACGTCCTTTTCAATAAGTTGGTACTATATCCGACTACAAACTTCCAATGCCATCTTCCACTAATCCTGTTCATATTCTTCATGAATTTCTCGATCAGATTCTGTGGTTGTGTCAAAAAGTGTCCAACAATTCAGAATTTTGAGAAGATGCAGCTCAATCAGCAATTTCGTAATAATTATCATATCTGTCCTAACAATAGACGTGACTTATAAAAAATATTATACGATATTGTATTATATGTTTTTTTTTTTTTGTTTTGAAGCATCTAAATTTGAAAATCTACTTTGTGAAAATTATTAAGTACTGAAAATTATTTGAAGTGAACACTGCAAGACTTATCCTATTTCGGACTATGTGTAACCCTGTCTAAATTTGAGAGAGGAATAGCACAAGGTTACATTAGTTTTTCGCTCCCTACCATTTTTATGATGTACTTATTGTATGGATCAATCAATCAATATTACGACTCATCAAGGTACTCAGGGGCCCCAACTCGTCCATAGAGCCCATAGAAACCCCCCCCCCTTCCGTACCCAATGATGCAACCACACTAAATATTAAATATTGGGAAAGAATTAAATTAAGCTTCTGATTCCGTCAATAGTCATTTTAAACACTACTGACCTTCTTTGAGATGCATCAAGCTTTGATTTTGAGCACCCATGAAGTTTCGTAGGATGTCCAACTCCCCCCCCCCCCCTCCTGGACATCACCACATGAACAACGAGCTCATATATATAGGATATTTTGATCGGTACTTCTTGTGTAATTCCAGTCTCTTGAACATTGATGAATATTTGAACATACATGTTAACGGAATTTCGAGAAAGGATCTGAAAGCACCTACAGATCACATCAATGAAAAACAAGAATATCCAGAAGATCAGTTCCGCTGAGTGGAGAGAAGCACAACTTCTCTTTCAATTGATCATAAATTCGCGGTGGTTGATGGAGTTTTAGTCCCACCTCTTCTCAGGTCATCATTCAAAGCATCTTCAAAACTGATGGATTATTAATTTTGTGCTTCCAGGGAAACGATTGCACGTGAGACGAGAGTGTCGATGTTTCCCGAGTTCGATGTTTCGCTCCTAGTTACCATCTCGAGAGAGAATCCTCCTCTTTTATAGAAAGCAACAAAATGTAAGCGCAGATTTACTTTGAAGTGTGCAAAAGGTTGCTCTGTGCCCCCCTCCCATCCTCTGTAAGTCGATGGTGGGTGATGGGATGGGAAACATGCCGATAAAAGACGAGGAGAGCAAGTGATATCAGTGTTCTTTCTTGTGAAAAGTGTGTTAGTGTTAAATTTGCTTCCACTGAGAGAGTGGGAACAGCTCTGGTATTCGAGCAGACACAAACTTCTCTTGTATTCTGCTGTTTGTATGAGTCGACCGACCTTCTTTGTACGATGGCCCTATTTTATGATTCCTCCATCGACAGGAGAAGGAGAGAGAAAAGCGAAATCGGTCTTTCTAAGTATCAATTAATCTGTGGTTTTTGACAATTCCTTATTATTTTTATTTAAACTGAGGCTCGGTTGCACAGAAGTCGGTTAAATTTCAACCGTGATTTATTTTACGAGAACCAATCAAAGGAGGCCTTTTTGATAAGACGGCATTTCTGATTGGTTCTCGTCATCTTTTTGATAAGACGGTATTCCTGATTGGTTCTCGTGGAAAATTAATCACAATTAAAATTTAATCGGCTTTCGTGCAACCGGCACTAAGATTTCAAAATTCAATAGTAATCTCATGATATTTTCATACTTGAAAGATGGTTAAAGATTTGTAGCTTGCTCTGATCTAGAGCAAGTCTACTGTTGTACCTTACCTTTATCACGTTCCAACATAATAGTGAGGTACGAGAGACGAGGATGGGAGACGATCCTCTGCTAGGGTTTGCAGCTGAAATAGGTTCGGTGCTGGGATGCCGCGTTTGGCTTGGAGGCTTATTACAATTCACTGTGATGAATTGAGTCTCCTGCGAGTGTTTGCCTGACACCAGTGCTGGTACAATGCCAAAACCATCAAGTTCAAGTGAGAGGGCATTCGGTGTGCAATGGGAGAGCGAAGGAGTGAGAGAGAAAGTGTAACAGAGTGTCTTAGAAGAAGTGGGATAAGTGCTGGAAGAAGAGGCAAGGGAATAAGTCAATGATAGACTGATAAAAATCTTAAGGTTAATCATAACGGGGAACAAATCATTCTTTTGAGTGAGACCCAAGAGAACTGCATGACTTTTTGAGCTATGTCCACTTGATGGCTGACATAATTATAGGTTGATCAACTTCTTGATGGCGGGGAGCAAGTGGACATAGCTGACTTTTTATGTAGTTGAGAAGTTGATATTGTGGTAATAATTCATATAAAATGAAAAAGACTAAGAAATTGTCAAAAAACCACAGATTTATTGATACTTAGAAAGACCGGTTTCGGTTATTACACCATTTCTGATAAACTAAAACTAAATACAAGAGCAGCAGAATTTGTATTATTAGGAGAGGGCATGAACGCCTGCCATTGGCCCAGCTAGACAGTCTCCTCCCACTCAACGGTGTCACAAAATGGCGGCTTAAGCAATAGACTCGCCATGATAAAAAGATTTTGCTATCATGATCACAGACTTGCCATTATCCATTATAATTGGATATCGAAATAGTCATTTGATCGAACACCGTCGAACACTAACCACCTCTTAATTTTATTGTCGACGTCCTTTTCAATAAGTTGGTACTATATCCGACTACAAACTTCCAATGCCATCTTCCACTAATCCTGTTCATATTCTTCATGAATTTCTCGATCAGATTCTGTGGTTGTGTCAAAAAGTGTCCAACAATTCAGAATTTTGAGAAGATGCAGCTCAATCAGCAATTTCGTAATAATTATCATATCTGTCCTAACAATAGACGTGACTTATAAAAAATATTATACGATATTGTATTATATGTTTTTTTTTTTTGTTTTGAAGCATCTAAATTTGAAAATCTACTTTGTGAAAATTATTAAGTACTGAAAATTATTTGAAGTGAACAACTGCAAGACTTATCCTATTTCGGACTATGTGTAACCCTGTCTAAATTTGAGAGAGGAATAGCACAAGGTTACATTAGTTTTTCGCTCCCTACCATTTTTATGATGTACTTATTGTATGGATCAATCAATCAATATTACGACTCATCAAGGTACTCAGGGGCCCCAACTCGTCCATAGAGCCCATAGAAACCCCCCCCCCCTTCCGTACCCAATGATGCAACCACACTAAATATTAAATATTGGGAAAGAATTAAATTAAGCTTCTGATTCCGTCAATAGTCATTTTAAACACTACTGACCTTCTTTGAGATGCATCAAGCTTTGATTTTGAGCACCCATGAAGTTTCGTAGGATGTCCAACTCCCCCCCCCCCCCTCCTGGACATCACCACATGAACAACGAGCTCATATATATAGGATATTTTGATCGGTACTTCTTGTGTAATTCCAGTCTCTTGAACATTGATGAATATTTGAACATACATGTTAACGGAATTTCGAGAAAGGATCTGAAAGCACCTACAGATCACATCAATGAAAAACAAGAATATCCAGAAGATCAGTTCCGCTGAGTGGAGAGAAGCACAACTTCTCTTTCAATTGATCATAAATTCGCGGTGGTTGATGGAGTTTTAGTCCCACCTCTTCTCAGGTCATCATTCAAAGCATCTTCAAAACTGATGGATTATTAATTTTGTGCTTCCAGGGAAACGATTGCACGTGAGACGAGAGTGTCGATGTTTCCCGAGTTCGATGTTTCGCTCCTAGTTACCATCTCGAGAGAGAATCCTCCTCTTTTATAGAAAGCAACAAAATGTAAGCGCAGATTTACTTTGAAGTGTGCAAAAGGTTGCTCTGTGCCCCCCTCCCATCCTCTGTAAGTCGATGGTGGGTGATGGGATGGGAAACATGCCGATAAAAGACGAGGAGAGCAAGTGATATCAGTGTTCTTTCTTGTGAAAAGTGTGTTAGTGTTAAATTTGCTTCCACTGAGAGAGTGGGAACAGCTCTGGTATTCGAGCAGACACAAACTTCTCTTGTATTCTGCTGTTTGTATGAGTCGACCGACCTTCTTTGTACGATGGCCCTATTTTATGATTCCTCCATCGACAGGAGAAGGAGAGAGAAAAGCGAATGAAAAGAAACAAGAATACAGGCTGATCTCTCCCGCCTCTACACCCCACTCACCATCTAAGGCGCGAGATGAAAACTGATTTCCTTGCCTGTGTATTGAACAACGCTGGCAAATTGGAAAATCCCCACAGTACAGTGACCGGTTGAATATCTGCGAAAAGACAGCTAAAATCCATATTTCCAGGTAGGCCTACATGTAAAAGCTTTCCTAAGACTTCCAAAAGTATGTCTGAAGCTTCATTCTCATATCCCGACAAAAGTCAATCAGATTCCTTGGGCTAGCTACACACACATCGACTTTTGTTCGAATAATATTTTGCCGTCCTTATAGATTATATTAGATTAAACAGATGATTTCAAACAGATGATGTTTGACAAGTTCCGTTTAATCTGATAGAATTCATAAGGACGGAAAAATATCGTACGAAGAAAAACCGATGTGTGTATGCATGGCTTTAGTATTATATGATGTTAACAGATGGAAATTACTGAGATATTGCAAATTCCCGGGGTGACAAATAATTTTTGAATAGTAGCGCTCATCGAATTTCCATCTAGCTGTTTACCCTGTTGTCAATATTTGCAGTAGCAGAAGTCTTCGGGGTGATTAACAGCATTTAATTTGGATTTTCGTTTAATAATAATAATCTGTGATGTTTCTTGTTGTTGGTAATAATGTCATTCAAAATAGGAAAGTTTTCATCCACAAATCGATATTTTCTATGTATTCCTCAAACCACTTGACTTTTAATCAGACGGAGTAAGGATATTAAGTTTGAATTCAAAATAGAATAATTTCCACGTAACTTATTAGGATAGAGCTTTCTACAAGACTGAATCCAGATCATATAATTATTTGAACTATTCAGAATGATGAGCTTTTAACAGGACTGAAGCCACGTCATATAATTATTCAAACTATTTAGAATGATGAACTATTTTTTAAAATTTTTGTATTCTTTGAATTGACTATTGAAATGTCATGTGTGTCGGTGAAATAAATGGATCTCCATAGACAATTACATGGAGCTACATTAATGGAATTTAATTAATGGAGCTACATAGACAATACATTATTGGATTCAGGAAATTGCAAAACTCCAGGATGATTGAATAACTCATTTCAATGACTTATCTGAGCATCAATGACTCATTTGAAAATGAATCATTTCGACAAAATAGTCATCTTTAGTATAGGAGTCGATTACTTTATATCAAGAGTAGGCTACTTCCTTGAGTAGTGAGTGAGTTGATCGAGTTGTTACTTGAAGAGCTCAAAGTAAATTCTACATCAATGTTGTTATAATATAGTTTCAATCTCCAAGATTCTCAAACAATGATTTAGTAATATCATAATGGAAATAATACTTTATAGAATATGTCTCTAGTAATATCCCAAATATTATTTCTTGAGTGACGAGTGTGTTGATCAAGTTGTTACTTGAAGAGTTCAAAGCGAATATCACAAAAATGTCATTAGTATTGTTTTCACCCCTTAGATTCCCAAATAGTGAATTATTAGTTCACTGAAAAAATGTGTTTATTCCGCTGACTCTCTCGAGTAGACTGATATCTTACATTCGTCCTCCAACACAACCACTGATTGCAGTTGTAGAAACTTGAGGCGGTCGAGAATTGTTTCCTCCGATTAAGCTATTTCAGACGTTGATGATATATCCGAAAGCAAGCGTGAGCCCAAGAGTTGTGCAGTTGGCGACTGTGGAATGAGAGGAATTAATTGGTGTCTGCTCCAGCGATGAAGCGGTTTCGGCATGAGAGAGAGAGAGAGTGTGAGAGTGAGCGAGTAGACTGTGTGATTTAGCCAATTTCGGCGCGGCGACACCCAGGGGATTCTTATCTGTTCTTTGGACCCTTCGCGATACTGGCTTATAGTTTACCAAACATCATCCCTCCTCTTCACAGCTAATCCCCTCTTCCTCATTCTACCACTTTCTCCCACCCTGCCATCTTCCCCTACACTCATCCAGCCACCACACCAACTCAACGCCTCAGTCTATGCATCACGCAAATACTCACTTATATAGTGAGGTCCACGTTATGATGGCATAGTTGAGAAAGATAGGATAACAGTGTTGCCGATTCTCTGCCTTCTATAGAAGATAGCTGATACCGGTATATCTGATGTATTATTAACTGTTCAACTCTTTGATGAGGGCTATACTCTTATTAAATCAAGCTTGTTTAATCAAACTGTTTAATCTTGTTTTAAATAATCATTATTATTTTCTTTTCTATCCGTCAATAAAATATATATGATCTAACGCAGTGAGGTCTAGGTTTTAACTCGGATTTTCGATTGTCTGTCTGTATGTAACGCGATTACGGTCAAAAGCGTTGATAGAATTTGATGAAATTTGGAAGGCATATTCCTTTTTCAACTGCGCGTCGATGTATACACAAGGTTTTTGAAATTTTGCATTTTAAGGATAATATGAAAATAAAAGTAGTTCCTCCATACTCTGATATCACTATATTTCATCTACTCTGAAGATAAGATTGATCAGACTATAGAATTATTCATAATCAATCAGCTGAAAAGTGGATACACAGATGTTCTGGAGAAGCCGTGTCTATTTCGATAAGTCTATAGTTTCAATCAAAAATCTTTAAGAGTTATGCATCTTCAAGGTCTTTGGTTTCAACATTTTGTTTTGCAGTCATGGTATTATTATGCGTGCCCATCAGTATCAATATTCTCACATTTGATATGTGATTAAAAATAATCGAATGAACCAAATAATGCCGAAGAATGTATAATTTTTTTGTTTGTAAAAAATTAATTTTTATCAGATGGAAAGATTATCACGGAACTGGTTGGATTATCATATGGAATACAAATTCAAACGTGAACTGAGTCTGTTAACATTTCAAACAGGTGACATCAGATACTTATGGATGAGGAAACTGCGTGAGGTCTCCTTTTCACAGAACTACTAGTATTCTATACGTCGAAAAATAATTTTCTCAATAATCCAATAATAAACTTTCATAATTGATATAGAATATTCTGTAAATAATTATATTTCTACATTGTTGGAAATAACGATCAGGTAACGTTACGGAGTTGGAGAAGGATAGCACTATCTCCTTTCTCGAATGATAGACAAGGATTGCAACACCAATGTTAATCGAATACTGCCATTATAACGTGGACCTCACTATAGCACATTTCTCGTCATCATACACATTCCTTCTCCATCACTCTCCAACAATGGCTTCTATTTGCACTTCATTTCGTGATCAAGTTATAATGATGATAGTTTGAGATTGATGTCATGATAGATAGTTTGTTAGTAATTTCAAATATTTGATGATAGTCTGATTATTATGTAGGTCATCAAGCACCTAGATTTGTTTGTGTATGATTTATATTGAGTTACCATCAATTGAACAAAATATTCAAATTCGCACTCTTGTAAATGAATATCCTCGTCAGAACTGGCTTTTCCGTTTACTCATGTATACTTGGGTTGATTTATACACTATACTGTAGATTTGCTTTCTGAGCTGATAGTGGTTATGGTTAAGTGGATTCCCACTTTTTCGGTTGAGACGACATGTATACTGGAGTGTAAATTGTCTGCTATCATATAACAAGAACTATACAGGTACCAGTGGCCACTGTTCAGCTGTGGAGTTCTTGAAAAGTTGTATTTCGAGAGAGAGAGAGGTTAGGTCTGAATAGAGTGGAATCCATATATGTATATCTTTATAATATACTGCACATTGGGTCTGAGGTGAATATGATTATGAGTCGGTTTCCGAGCTCGGGATTTGGCTAAGTTCTAGACTTTAAACAGCTGGAGTCAGAAAATTGGCTTTCCGAAATGGTGCGTAGTCGCAGTCATTGTCATAGTCACGTTTGAATTAAATTTCAAAAAACTAGAAAATTAAACACAAAATAAAATGAAGAGAAAATAGTGTAAAGTTTCAGCTATTTTGAATTATTTAGAAATGTTTAATTCCGTCAAGGAAAACGTTTCCAATTATAGAAATGAGAAAATAAAAACTGCGACTACTGTTATAAAAACTGCGACTACGCCCCGTTTTGGAAAGCTAATTTTCTGATTCCAGTTGTTTAAAGTCTAGAACTTAGCCAAATCCCGAGCTCGGAAACCGGCCCTATGAGTTCAATTTGTGAATATAAACGGTGGCATCAGTCTGGGAGTCCTTCCAACTGTTTGAGATATACCAATAAAGTAGCCAAAGAAACGTTTCCCTAAAAATATATTTTTCAAAAGACAGGTTTGCTGTGAAGGATGCATCCTGATTTCTTCTTCAAGATTTCCTGACTGTTCTGTTAGGACCCTTAAAATGTATTCTCAATGATAAAAATATAAATATTTTTTCTTTTAATTACTTCATTTGTATGACCTACTTTACAAAAATTATAAAAAACAATCAAATATTGATTTTTTTCTCACCATTAATGCTGTGTAACCTTGTTGCAGGAGACATGGTGATAAGCAGTGAGAAATACGACGTGAGTGGAGTCGGAAAATCCATGTTCGAAGTCAAGATGATTCTGGTGATACGAAATTTCCAGAAATCAGACGTTGGCTCTTATAGGTGTATAGCAAAGAACTCTCTCGGAGAGGTGGAGAGCAACATCAGACTTTACGGTAAGCTTGGCAATAATTTTATTTTTTTTTTCAACAATTTTAGTTGGTGATCATGAACCATTTCCGTTCTTTGAACTTATAGCAATTTATTACATTTTATTTTTACTAGATTCTTCTCATATTATCTTTTATGTGCGTGAATAATTAGATTAGATGATAAAATATTTATGCCCCTGGCGGAAATCGAACCTACTGCCAGGCGCAGCAATACCAGTGTGAAGTGGCAACAACTCAAACCGTTCGGCTGGGCTGGCTCTCTCATTATTATAATCTTTCATAACTCATTCTATTCCAAAACATTTTTCCAGATAAAATGGCATTCACAGTGTTTGAATTGAACAACAATAACTGATCAAAGTTTGCTGATATATTCCTCTGCGTTCTTCTTCTCTTTATCCTAATTACCATAGCAGTTCATGTGTTTTGTAAAATGTTATTCAAGATTCATTATTCAAATATTAGTGTTATCGATTTCCACAATGATCCTATTGTATTGACTATCTCCATGAATATCATCCAAATGTACCAAAAATATCAAAAAATTGGAATAAATTTTATCTCGACATGGTTGACAGTATTTCAAAAACCACAATAATCCATTTATTGCTCAAATCATACAATAATCCTATAGATAATATCGGATTCTCTTGTTTCGTAGGAATTGTGATATCATAGCAGTTGTATGATTTTGAATTAATAGATGAATAACATTATTGATAAAATCAAATAACATATCATATGGAAATAACTCATAATATAACTTTTTCCATGGAATGGAAATATCTTCATTAAATTCACAGACAATGATAGAGCCATTATTGACCACAATATGGAGCTGTCAATTATTGTTTCACACTGGAGTGATATGAGATATCCAACGATCCAAAATTCGATATCTTCATACTCTGAGTATGTGACAGCGTAACTGGATTTTGGGTAGAAAATCCATGTTTTCAAAGTGAGTCGCTGAATGAACCAATATTCCACAACAGCGTTACATGATATCATTTTGCCAAACAATGCCAACACCGTATTGAACGCAGTACAAGAATCTGACACAATTGGTTTGGATCTTCATGAAACAACAATATTAAGCTTCGATTAATATCTAAAAGTAAAACGTAAAAGAGGTGTTTGAGAATTTCTTCATTATTAATTAACAACACAATAAGTTTTATTTTCCACTAGAATCATCTCTCATCATCATCCGTTTCATTACCCACGCACAAGCCTAGAGCTCATGTGTGCATCATCCTCAGCCAAAATAGAAATGGATTGGCAGCTATGCAAACTTCACTGAGAAAAGAAATTATTCTTAACATCATTGTTCGCCTTTCAGCATTTTTATTGATCTTAGCATTCACTGGTAAATCAGTCTCACAGATTTTTTCTTATTTTCATCATTATTCTTTCATTCCTGGATCGCTTGTTTGATTTATTGGCATTCTGAGCAAAGAAATGCTTGTAGTATCGATAGCATTCGCCTCCTATCAGTTTTCATTATTCATTGGTAAATCAGTCTCAACGGAATATTTCTTCATTTCCGCAATTCATTTCAATTCTCTTGTTTATTTATTGACACTCTGTTTCACGGAATCTGATTAATGGGAAACACAAAATATAGACAGTTTCCAGGCATAGAAGTGAATAAGGAATACGGTGAAGAATATGGAATCTCCTATGTTCCTTTGGTGTCTCTAAAGTCTGTTGGATATTGCTTTTAACATTAAACCCATTTCTCCTTCCACAGTTTGTAGCATAGACACAGACGGTCATCCTGCGCACAATTGGATGCTGCTAGGTAGTGGGAGTAATTAGTGGAGGATAGAGCATCGGACCTCTCCGTCTTCGAGAAAGAGCCGTGTTAAAAGTAATATCACACAAACTTCAGGTTTAAACTCGTTAATGCCACTTTCTAAGTAGGGAGGATTTGTGTCGGATCCGAGACTCGTGTCATGAACAGTTGGCATTCATTGAAAAGATCATCATACGTGACGTACATCATAGCATTCACCTACAAGAGTGAGAGTGTATGGGAGGGGGCTGTCATTAATGACCACGTAGCACGGATAATAATTGGCAGGGCACGGACATTCTCATTATTATCGAATCGCATGTAATGGCTAACGAGGCGAACCGTTGAAGATGATTTGTACAGGGACAGGTTGACCAGTACACGCCGGACGGGACGGCAACGGGTGCAAGCTGCTCTAGTGAACGACAGTGAGTGACGGTCGTTTGAATGTCTGATAACGGTCGTTGCAACCGTTTAAACCATTCTAAAACAGTGACTGACGGTCGGTTGACGGTCGGTTGAATGTCTGATGACGGTCGTTTCATTCGTTTAAACCATTCCACAACAGTGACTAACGGTCGGTTGAATGTCGGATGATGGTCGTTGCTACCGTTTAAAAACCATTCCACAACATTGACTGACGGTCGGTTGACGGTCGTTCGAATGTCGGATGACGGTCGTTGCTACCGTTTAAACAATTCCACGACAGTGTCTGACGGTCAGTTAACCAGTAAAATGTCGGTTGAACGTCGTTGACGGTCGTTTCATCCCACATCCATAGTGTCATAATCAGCGAAGAACTACTGTTACTAGTGAACGACACTGACTGACGGTTGATTGACGGTCGTTTGAATGTCGTTTAACGGTCGTTTAAACCATTCACTCTCATTCAGTCAGTATCAGCAATGAACTACTGTTACGTCATAACGTGACCTGCCCCGCCAATTAGTGAGGCTACGCTGACTCTTCCATTGAGAGATTTACATTAGCCCTTCCAAATCAGATAATTATTAGCTCAGTTCTGGCGATGCAAATGACTGTCGTTGAGAAATGATACTGCGAAAGTACACAGCTAGAGAGGATCTGGTGAATCTCTTCTTTTGAAGGATTCACAGGAATCTGCTAATTCAATGTGCTTAGTTGGAATGAGTTGAGTGAATGAATTTCCTCCATGAATTTTTTTAAAAAGCATAAAATTATAGAAAATCACAAATAATATTCTTTGAAATTGATACTTTTCATTTCTCCAGTAATCAAATTGTGATTCATTGTTATCAGTTATTATTGTAATGAGTTCCTTTGTCTTTGTCTTCTTCTTCTTCTTCTTCTTCTTCTTCTTCTTCTTCTTCTTCTTCTTCTTCTTCTTCTTCTTCCTCTTCTTCTTATTCTTCTCCTTCTTGTTCTTGTTCTTGTTCTTGTTTTGTTCTTCTTCTTCTTTCTTCTTCTTCTTCTTCTTCTTCTTCTTCTTCTTCTTCTTCTTCTTCTTCTTCTTCTTCTTCTTCTTCTTTCTTCTTCTTCTTCTTCTTCTTCTTCTTCTTCTTCTTCTTCTTCTTCTTCTTCTTCTTCTTCTTCTTCTTCTTCTTCTTCTTCTTCTTCTTCGTGTCTAGTTTTCCTTCGTCTAGAGTTATTTCTCTGTCTAGAGTTCCTTTGTGAATCAGTTTCATTCTTTATTGATTGATACAATAAGTACATCATCAAAAATGATAGGCAGAGAAAAACAAGGTAACCTTGTGCTATTCCTCTTCCAAATCTAGATAAGGTCACACATAGTCCGAAATAGGTTGAGTCTTGCAGTTGATCATTTCACAAAATTTTCAGTTCTCAATCAGTAGTTTTTTCAAGAACAATCCAAACCAAATTCTATTCAATTTTGAATTATTATTATTATTCAATTTTGAAAAGAATATTAGCCTCTACATGAAGGCTTCTGAGAAGTTGGAATCGTCATCAATCAATTTTCATAATCAAAATTCCACTCATTCCATGAATTAAACGTTCTAATGGAAGAAACCATTGGAGTGAGTACTTCGAGGAACTCCAATGTCTCTAATTACTCAAGTATAAGATATTCACATTGAAATTAATAGCACCTTTGTGATAGTTCAGGGAATAACAATGATTTCATTGAATTCCATGAGCTTAGCATGAAGTATTGTAACATAAGATTGCATCGAAAGCTTATATTAGGAACATTCCAAATGATGATACGAATTAGATATAAGCTTTCATTCCCAGGAGAAACAAAGTGACATTGGATGTGAGTTCCATAAGATGAGTTTGACAATAATGATCTCACAAAACACTGCAGTCTTTGCTTACGATTTTCTTTTTGAGATCTTTACTATACTACACCTTTTCCAACTGTATTTGAGAAATTATCAATTGTAATTGAGAATAGTCAATTGTATTTGAGAAGTCATCACGTGTAATTGAGAATGGTGAATTTCATTCGAGAAAGTATCATTTCAATTTGAACATACATCAAAACATACGATTTGAAATCGAGAAGTTGTCAGTTGTAGTTGGGAAATGATTTTAAAAAACCAGTACTTCCAATAATTATATTTTTTATAACAGTACTCATATTAATTATGATGATAATCATATTTAATATTCCAATAAAACGTCTAGTTTTCGAATAAAACATTGTTTTCAAGCCCCAAAATACATTGAAGAATTGCCGAATTGTTCAATCAAGAGATCCAATTGATTGATGATATTTTCCGAATAGAATCGCAGAATTGTTTAATCAGGAGATCCAATTGATTGATGATGATTCAATTGCACCGTAAACATAGAGAGTTTGATCTTCATCAAGTGCAATGTTTCACAAAATGTTTGGAGACAAAAGTCGCGTTGCCAATAAATACATAGAAATAATTCTCATTAATCATTCGTAAACAGTACAGGGGAAGTACTTTCACCATTGACAAATTAATTTTCCTCCATGCAAAGCCTATAATAGTAATTGGAATACTGTGTACGTAGTACAGTATCCTTTCCTGCTCAAATCATACCTGCACTACCTGCAATACCTGCTCATACCTGTAAAATTATTACTTTCCGAAAAAAATTAAGGTACCCCAATTTCTAAATGCATATACGTTTCAAGGTCCCCTGAGTCCGAAAAATTGGTTTTTGAGTATTGGTCTGTGTGTGTGTGTGTGTGTGGTGTGTGGTGTGTGTGTGTGTGTGTGTGTGTGTGTGTGTGTGTGTGTGTGTGTGTGTGGTGTGTGTGTGTGTGGTGTGTGTGTGTGTGTGGTGTGTGTGTGTGTGTGTGTGTGGTGTGTGTGTGTGTGTGTGTGTGTGTTGTGTGTGTGTGTGTGTGTGTGTGTGTGTGTGTGTGTGTGTGGTGTGTGTGTGTGTGTGTGTGTGTGTGTGTGTGGTGTGTGTGTGTGTGTGGTGTGTGGTGTGTGTGTGTGTGTGTTGTGTGTGTGTGTGTGTGTGTGTGTGTGTGTTGTGTGTGTGTGTGTGGTGTGTGTGTGTGTGTGGTGTGTGTGTGGTGTGTGTGTGTGTATGAGTGTATGTGCGTCTATGTACACGATATCTCATCTCCCAGTTAACGGAAAGACTTGAAATTTGGAACGTAAGGTCCTTACACTATAAGGATCCGACACGAACATTTTCGATCAAATGCAATCCAAGATGGCGGCTAAAATTACGAAAATGTTGTCAAAAACAGGGTTTTTCGCGATTTTCTCGGAAACGGCTCCAACGATTTTGATCAAATTCATACCTGGAATAATCATTGATAAGCTTTATCAACTGCCACAAGTCCCATACCTGTAAAAATTTCAGGAGCTCCGCCCGATCTATGCAAAGTTTGATTTCAGATTCTCAATTATCAGCCTTCTTATACAATTTAAACAAAAAAATTCAAGTGGAAAAGATTGAGCATGGAAATCTCTGCAATTAATGTCCAGTAGCATTTCCACCTAAAATTTAAGATAAGCTTGAAATTCTAGGAAATGTGATTATTAAATTGCAAACTGTTGGCAACTGTTGGTTCTATCAAATCATTCACTACGAAGAGATAGCAGACCTCGTGTGTCTCCAGCGTTATTGAACTATCACCAGCTGTCTCATATCTTTGAATAGTAAACTTGAGATGCGCGAGAACACTAGCGTCAGGTGATCAATGTTCATAACGGCAAGGAAAGTTGTGTGAGTGCACCACACAAGATTTTCTCAATTACAAGTGACTATTCTCAAATACAATTGATACTTTCTCTTATTATCTTGATACTTTCTCAAATAAAATTGGGAAAGGTGTAGTATCACACATATCTAACCTGTTTATTTAGTCTATGCTAGTTTATACAAGTATGCTCCAATAATCAGTCTCTTGAGACTCCAGCGCAAATAAGATTCTATGATGTACGTATCATTGTAGAATCGTAACTCATTACCAGAGTAGAATCACAGACAACTGGTATCTTTTCTCTATGGTAGAGCTCCACAAGCTTGTTAGCTAACTCCAGTTTCCGCATGTGTGATTGCAGCACTAATTTGTGTCTTAGTAGATCTGTTGCAATTTTGTGATCGGCCACTTGATAAGCCACAAGTGATCCCGACAACTTAGCTTTGTCAAAGTTTAGTAGAACAATTACGTCTGCTGCCTGCCGTCATTCTCACTTGGGCAAATTTCAATCAGCTTTCGAATCTGTTTGTAGCCCTTATAACACCTCCCCGCCAGTCTGTTGCCAGATGTTCTGTTGACAATTCTATCAACAATAACTCTTGTCCGTGATGGCTTTCCTCGCTCGTTTCATGGCTTCCCCTATCACTAGCAGGCACTGGGATTCGTTGCAGATAGCCATTCATCAATGGTACTCAATCCAAGGATTCATCTTTTTACCTATCGTTTGAAACAAGAGACTACAACTGCTCACACGCCAGTGAAAGAAATCACAATAATTCAAATCAATTCAAAAATCTCTCCACCTATCATTTCAAACAAAAGACTCAAGAGACTACAACTTCTTACACGTGTGGCGAATTATATGATTGCCACCTGTGATGTTTTCAACCAGCATAGTTTGTTTATCACTTGAAGTTTTTTTTGGAATTTTAAATTCTCGGCAAAAGTTATCCAATTGATGTTGTAATTTTGTGAACTGTTCACATTGAACAGAAATTTGTTCTTCATCCATCGTGGTGGATAACTTGAGTGACTAGGTAATTGTTAGGTAACTTTTACTCACATGAAATATATTTGAAAATACTTGCTGTTGATCACGTCGGGGTCACCAATATAGGCATTTAATTTGTTGATTTCCTATGTTGAAATTGATTAAATGAAACTAGATGAATGATGAAATATTTTTAATGTTGGAATGACAAAATTGAACTCTAGATAAATATTGAAAAAACTGTTACAAGTGATGAACAAACTATGCCGGTTGAAAACATCACAGGTAGCAATCATATGATTCGCCACATCACCCCCCCCCCACCGGGCAGGCGATTTGGCCATCCGAAATTTTGAAGCTCACTTTTTTTCTGGAACAGGGTGGGAAGGCTGAGATGAGTCGTCTTGAAGATTGTGTAAGAAACGGTCGAGGTTTTCCTGTAGATACATCACAGAGCACAGTAAGTGGTGATCCAGGAATGGGTACACGTTCCAATGAAAGAGAAGAATTCTCTGGTGTTATCTTCTGAAGTTGAGTACCTTTGACATATTGTATATCCATCGAAAACTCAGAGGTGAATGAGGATTGGTTGAGTGGAATTGGTGGAAGTTGAAATTGATTAAATGAAACTAGATGAATGATGAAATATATTTACTTTCCTTGCCCTATTACCATAGGTAAGGAAAGTATTGCTTTCCGAAAAAAAACAAGATACCCCAATTTCTAAATTTCTATACGTTTCAAGGTCCCCTGAGTCCAAAGAAGTGGTTTTTGGGTATTGGTCTGTATGTGTGTGTGTGTGTGTGTGTGTGTGTGAGTGTGTATGAGTGTATGTGCGTCTGTGTACACGATATCTCATCTCCCAATTAACGGAATGACTTGAAATTTGGAACTTAAGGTCCTTACACTATAAGGATCCGACACGAACAATTTCGATCAAATGCAATTCAAGATGGCGGATGAAATGGCGAAAATGTTGTCAAAAACAGGGTTTTTGCGATTTTCTCGAAAACGGCTCCAACGATTTTGAACAAATTCATACCTTAGAAAGTCATTGATAAGCTCTATCAACTGCAACAAGTCCCATATCTGTAAAAATTTCAGGAGCACTGCCCCATCTATGCAAAGTTTGATTTTAGATTCTCAATTATCAGGCTTCAGATACAATTTGAACGAAAAATTTCATGTGGAAAAGATTGAGCATAAAAATCTCTACAATTAATGTCCAGAAACATTTTCACCTAAAATTGAAAATAAGCTCGAAATTCGAGAAAATGTTATTATTTCAATTGCAAACTGTTGGCAACTGTTGATTCTATTGAATCATTCACTATGAACAGATAGCAAACCTCGTCTGTCTGCAGCGCTATTGTCCTGTCACCAGCTGGCTCGACAGATCTTAGAATTAGTAGACTTGAGATGCGCGTGTACACTAGCGTCAGGTGATTAATTTTCATAACGGCAAGGAAAGTTGTGTGAGTGCACCACACCAGATTTTTAATGTTGGAATGACAAAAATGAACTCTGGATAAATATTGAAATAAACTGTTACAAGTGATAAACAAACTATGCCGGTCGAAAACATCACAGGTGGCATTCATATGATTCGCCACACACGCCATTGAAAGAAATCACAGTTCAATTCAATCATAGAATCACTGTACCTATAATTTCAAACAATAATTTAAACATATCAAGCTAAAGCTAACAATGGTGAAGATTGAAGCTTTCGAGCTCTGGCTGTACAGAAGAATGCTGAAAATATCCTGGACGCAAAAAGTTACTAATCAAGAGGTTCTCAGGAGAATGAATAAAGAACCGGAGCTCCTGAATACCATTAAAAGTGGAAAACTCCAATACCTCGGCCACATTATGAGGAATAGCTCAAGATACAGACTTCTGCAAGAGATCCTTCAAGGAAAAATCAACGGAAAAAGGGGACCTGGCAGAAGGAGAATTTCATGGCTGGCAAATCTGAGGCTATGGTTTCACCAGTCATCAGCAGAGCTGTTCCGTAGCGCCGTCGACAAAATCAGGATAGCCATTATGATCGCCAACACCCGAAACGGAGCAGGCACGTGAAGAAGAAGAAGCTAAAGCTTCTCACATGCAACTGAAGTAAATTAAAGTATTAGAAAGTCTACATTTGTGTCAGAAGAAGAACCTTCTTCCATTTCTTCCTTATCTATTTATCCAACTTCGGTGCATCCTGGGAAGGTTAAAGGTGTGAATATCACTGAAGAACACATGCATCAAGCCAAATTTATTTCATCGTTTTCATAGTTTTCCACTCATACTGCCAGTTTGGTCTCAATATAGCTCTCCAAATTTATTCTCCCTTAGATGAATGCCCATTCTCGGAATTGAACCGAAACAGAAGTATATATTGTGTGAATCGATTAATGGGAGAAACAATTCGAAGAGAGAAATATCAGTCGTTCTTCACAATATATTCCTCATGAGACTTGGGAGTTACTCAATCAGTTAATCGGACAAAACGATTTGTTCAACCAATACAGAGGGGAGCAGACTTGGTTTGATCCATATTATTGATTTTTTGTTTTCGTTTGTTTATTGCAGATGATGTTTTTTTAACATCTTTATTGCCCATAAAAAACAAATACAAAATAAAAAACTTACAGAAGAAATATTCTAGATTATAATATTATGCTATTTTACAAATAAATTAAAATTACATGGCACCACCCAGCAAGGGCCAAACCCTGACCGCTGAGTGAGAGTATCAGCTGTTTAGACAATATAAAAATTTATTTACTAATAATCAAAGCTACAAAAATCGAAGTTAACAATAAATTACTAGTAATTATAATATTTGACTGATGTCGAAGAAAAAATTTTGTATCACCCACTTATTTATCTGTTCCATCCTCTGTCTGCCCCTATTAGAAAGATATTCTGACAATGCATTTGGCATGATATTTATTATTTTTGAGCTAAGATACCCCAATTGTCTTCGCACTATTGTCAAATCTGAATAGTTGAATATCAACTTCTCAACTACACAAAAAGTGAATAGTTGATATTATAAATGTTATGAGATGTAACTCTCAGGTTATACATAGAAACGTTATTATTCACTGTAAATTCATCCATCCTCATCCATTCATAATAGAGAAGTTTCTTTATATAAATTTGACGTACTGTCATCACTTTAAATTCGACAAATGTTTCACTACTAGAAAAAGCCCTTGGCTTATTAAGAATTGCTTTTATTATCATTTTTTGAAATGTAAAAATTTTATTCATGAAAACATCATACGCTCCTCCCCATACCACTAACCCATATTGCAGCACCGATTGAACATAGGCAAAGTAAAGGACCCTAAGTAATTTAATGTCTAATATTTTACGGACTTTATAAAAGATAAAGGAAATAAATTTTAAGCGTTTACAAATATATTCTATATGAGGCTCCCACTTAGGTTACAATCAACCATGATGCCCAGATATTCAATCCTTCCTCAGTTTACATAAGCGTTTTACTTGTGCGTGGATAATGAAAATGCGAGGGTAATTTGATGAGATGATCTAACGTTCATGCCTCCAGTGGATAATAGACTAACCCAGTTTGGTTTGTGCTTGTATTGATAATGAAATATGAACAGTTTTTGTGTAATGAAGTACACAAATAATATATTAATTTCGTGAATGTACTCCATCTCTGAGACAAAGTCTTCAAAATTCTCAGAACGAAGCAATCTGGTCTCAGAGTCCAAGCGCATAAGTCGCGATGAATTTCCACCCGTGCAGACCAAAACAATGACTTGAACCAATTTCCACGCCATGAATAGCCGGAATTCTTCTTTGAACAAGAGCTTTGATACTCTGCGAATAGTAGGCCGTGGAAGGAGTGGTGGAGTAGCAAAAGTTTTGTGGGGAGGAATTCAGAGGGATGTCTGTCGTAAAAAAGGCGGTAATGATAAGATGAAGAGGAAAAATTGAAAGAAGTCTTGTTGGCGGCGAAGGCAGAGGCTCCCACTCTTTGACACTGGAACAATAACTCTGCTTCTTTCTAACGCACCACTCCACCCCCCCTTGCAACCACCCTTCAACACCCACCCCACATGCATCCAAAACTTGAAGCAACAACTCGAGCCAGCCAACACAAAGCCAGCTTTTTCTCAGTCGACAAGCTGCCAACTTTTAATCATGAACTGCTGCTGCATCCAGAGAACATAGAGCAGAGTGGCGAAGCCACTTCCGACTACACCCTAATTACTGTACTCGCTTGTTTCACACAGCATCGTGTTGAAAAACGGTCGCACCAGTAACCAGAGAACTTGACACGTGCTTCAATGATCTGATAAACTTTGCAGGTGTGATGAATCAGGATTGACCCACTTCTTCCTCAATTTTCTTTATTTCTGGATATATGAAAAGGAATATAACTTGAAGAAGAGAGAATGAATGGAACATGATGTATTTGAATTCAAGTGCTTAATTCCTGAGCATTTGAAATAGTATCTTAAGTCACAAGGACGGGAAGGGCCGTTTTGCAGGCGAGAATGATGTTTCTAGTCGAGGCGCTAGCCGAGACTAGAATTTCATTTGAGCACTGCAAAAGACATTCACGTCCTAGTAACTTACACTACTTTTTGTCATAATAATCTAGAAAAGAATAATTGAGAAACAAAATACATTACCTGCTTGAGCTGACATTACTACATGCATTCTATAGATATAACCAAGTTTACAAGTTTAGAATCAGGAATTTCTTGATTGTAGTTGACAAAACATCCATGCTAAAATGGAGTGCAAAAAGTCGGGCTAATAATAATTATTTATTAATCCATTTTACAGACCTATGTTTTCAAAATTTTCGGCAGAGCGGCTACCGAAGAAGGAAGATGATCATGATTCAAGATCAATTATTCTGATAATTTGATTTAGCATCTAAAGTTACCAGCTGTAATAAACACGTCACCCTGAGATAAATTGTGTACTGGTTATTCCATTCATTAATTACTGAAGAATGACAGAATAATTTACTTTTTTTTTAATTCAGCTTAGCTTATATTCATCATAAAATGGAAGATGGAAAGAATATGGAATTCTGTGTAATTCATCATACATTGCATATCTCCTGGACCATCTATTGACAATCAACAACTATGAAAACATTAAATTCATCTTTGAAACACTTATTCAAACTATATTTTTTTAACTCAACACTTTACTGATAGATATAACTACCAATAATTGATTGAGAAGAATAATGTTTTCGGAATAATAAATACTGCATGACTAAGCACATAGGAAGTCCGTATTGAGATGTAAATGAAAGTAATGATTGTCAGATAAATTTCATGATTCACCAATAATAAAGTCAAATGTGATATGAGATACATTTACTTTTTGGTGGTACGAAGTTCGCGGGGCCAGCTAGTAACTAATAAAAAGGTGTTGTTGTTTGACAAGCTATTGGAATTCATAATTTCGTTCATCCAGTCTCACCGAATTGTATGATATGAGCTGCAGGATAGAGTAGATTTGTTCCTTCAGATGAAGAAATAACAATTACAGCGTTCCAGGTCTTAGATATATGAGCTGTGATTTGAGATGAAGTTATCTATTAATCGTTCATCGAGTCGAGAAATGTTTAGGAAGGTACTCGAGTATGAGACGTGGAAAACAACAGTGCGTAGGTGAAGACGACAAAACAGCTGCGTTTCGGGTGAACGGGTCTCCATCGCAGATCGCAATGACAACACCCGAAAAGTCCCATTCATAGCGGCATGAATTATTCATCAGGTGCTTGGCGCGCAGCGCTCGCTTTTGCGCGGGAATCGCACCGCGCGGGGAACGCGCGGGGATCGTAACTGTGCGAGAAACGCGCGGGATATCGGCGTGCAGGATTACACGCCACCAACTATTCCTGAAAACAATCCGACCTAGTATTCACCACGACTCTGCTCTCGAATACTAGCAAGATACCGATATCAACACACCCACGCTGGTGATGAATGATAAGTGATTGAGAGCATCTAACCTCAATTACTACGCCCTAATGACTTGATATTATCAACCCACTCATTTAGTACAGAAATTACTCGTTTTAGTGTTGAAAGATCCTTGCTTCGGTTGTAACACCATAAAGGTTGAAGAAGTAGGTGATTAGAGAATGATTAAGCGTGATGTGTATTCAAATATAAGACCACATCAAGTGTTTTTTCAAGTGTTTTTCAGTTGCCAACTCTATCAGTCAATCTGAGACCTTCCTGCCCTGCTGACTCTAAATACGGTACGTTTGTTAAAACGCCTTATATGGTCTGGCCCTAATAGTAGTTAGACTATGTTGCTGTGGAGGAGTTGTTGTGGTATACTGAATTTAAACGACTTATTTTATCTATTTAGTACAGTTGCTTTTTAGGAAATTATCCTATAGCAGGTTGGCATTATTTACAAAATTCAATTATAAAAGCAAACAAATCATTACAGAAAATATAGATCACATACTAATCAAGAGAGTTCATGACAATAATTTCTTAAATGAAAAATTTCATGGATATCACACTCATCACAGTACAATCAAAAGAAAAAAAATCATAGTTCCTCAAATCATCGTTGGCACTTTAGACAGTCAAATCCACATCTTACTCGTTCAAACAGAATGAGCGAATTTTCAAGCACTGCCTCCACAAAAGTCGATAGGATCTTCATAACTCGCGTCGATAGTGTGGCGTGATTGTGGATCACGTGGCTCGGGGCACGAATTTAAACGACTTGATATCTTCAAAAACACAAATTTGTTTTACCTAAATTTGATATCGGCTATTATCTTCAATGTTGTTTTCCATCAAGAAGTGCTTACTATTAAATCACTTTTTGCTATTGAATAGAACGACTAGTAGTCAACTTTCTCAATAAATGAGTTTATTCACTTACTGTTAGAACGATATCTTCTGGCAGGTCCCCCATCTTCATGGTTGTACTCATAGACTTCAAGATGATTTGAAGTCTCAGGGCCGGTTTCCGAGCTCGGTAAATGGGTAAGCTCTAGACTTTAAACAGTTGGAGTCAGAAAATTGGCTTTCCAAAACGGGGCGTAGTCACAGTTTTTATAACAGTAGTCGCAGTTTTTATTTTCTCGTTTCTATTATTGGAAACGATTTTCCTTGACGAAATTAAACATTTCTAGATAATAAAAATAGCTGAAAATTTACACTATTTCCTCTTCATTTTATTTTGTGTTTAATTTTCTGGTTTTTTGGAATTTAATTCAAACGTGACTTTGACAATGATTACGACTACGCCCCGTTTCGGAAAGCAATTTTCTGACTCCAGCTGTTTAAAGTCTAGAACTTTTTGCCACACTGCACAGGAAGCAGCTGTTTTCCAGTCCCTACGTAGATCTGAAAGACATTGTTTGCAGACGACTCTCGTCTGACGTCAGAAAAGGAAAATCCCGAGCTCGGAAACCGGCCCTTAGTGCCGGTTGCACAACAGCCGGTTAAATTTTAACCGTGATTAATTCCACGAGAACCAATCAGAGAAGCTGTCTTTTCAAAAACGCCTTTTCTGATTGGCTCTCGTGAAATTAATCACGGTTAAAATTTAACCGGCTGTTGTGCAACCGGGCCTTAATGTTTGAATTGCAGTTTTCTAGACATTGATAAAATCTCAAACTGGGGACCTGACAAAATATCTCGTTGTCACAGTAAGTGAATAAACTCATTAACGACTGCTATTCAATAGCAAGAAAGTGATTCAATTCGTGATATTAGTTCGGTATTGATTCTTAATTCATTATTGATTCTTATACCCTATTATCAATCTCTTGTAAAGTGGAAGTTCAAACATTCTGCAGCAGAATTTATATTGAATGGGTGAAGCCCTAGTATCCGCCGTTAGCTGTTGACCAATGGAGGTTGAGCTCTACTGTGATTGGCCGAGACTATTCAACCTTCATTGGTCGACAGCTGATGGCGAATCGCAGGGCTCCCCCCCTCCCCATTCTATATATATTCTACTGCTTGATGTTTGAACTTTCAGTTTTCTAGACATTGTCTAGTTCACACCTACTGACTGCTGGTTATTAATTAATTAAAGAAATTTACAAAGAAATAAAACAATAATAAAAAAAACCCTGGCGCCACGTTAATTAGAAGGAACGACCCTTGAAAACAAAATTTAGATTTACCTCGACTAGCCCTCTGGCAGAAACATGAAAACTAAACAATTATAAACATAAAAAAAAATGAAGAAAACCTGCAATCAATAAGTGTGATCTACACATTACTTTCCCAACTAAGTTCAGAAGGGAGGGGATATAACGTGGATGTTTGAATGAAAACGAAGTGTTTCAAATACCGCCGTTATATTGAAATAATTAAATTTGATCAAATTATATCGATTCATATGTATCGTACATGAACATGAAACAAATAAACAAGAGTTGGCCAACGTAAGTAAATAATAATAATTGATTTAAATTTAATAATAATTTAACAGAATATTTTACATAATTTAAGTTTATGTTTTACCCTTTATGTTTTACATTGATTGATAAAGAATTGTTCATTTTATTTTAGAATCAAACGCATCTGTTGATGTAGGGCAAGTCCCTTATGACATGTTTTACTCTTAAGAAACATTGACTAAAATAAATGAATAAAGTCAAATGCATTAGGAAATTACTATACTGGTGAATTTATAACCACTGTAAATAAATTAAAAACAACAATAGACAAATAAATTATTTCAATTCTGGTGGCAGACAAACAACAACAAATAATAAATTATAATGACATCTTAAAACTAACCTTTTTTTTCCCCGACGACACTATTTACGAAGCACAAAGCATTATTACGACGAGACACAATTTAATTATTTTAGCACAAATTTGCTAGTGGTTCACTTGATGATGAAGAATGGTGGTGGGTTGTATTGAGGTGGAGGCGGCTGCATTTCAGCCCATCGGGCTGCGGGTTTGGAAACGTCTACTCCTTAGATGACATGCTCTTTGCCTTGCTCGTCTAAGACTGTCCAAATTCGTTACTCCTCGTGGTTGTCACCTTCCCCTGGCCCATTGTCTCATCCCTCAACTGCTCCGGGAGGTGCTGCCCCTAGTGGCTGGAATGTGGTACATGTGTTTTGTTGCTGGTGTTTGGCCTTCGTGCCAGCTCGCACCCTCAGCATGACTAATTGCTGGCATTGTCGCCTGTCCTTGGGTTTTTGTTCCAACCTCTACACTCCCTTGCCATAGCAATGACAAAACTTGCAGATTTTGGGTAGAAGTTGGAACTTGAAACTGAAGAAAACGTTGGCTCCAGTAACAGTTGTCACAAAACCCCCCATCACATGTTGTCGAGATGACTTCGAGACAGACATGGCCAAGAGAGGTGACAACTTGCAGAATCTGGACGCCATCTGAAACTGCATCTAGACGCCACCTGCAGCTGCATCTGGGATGAATCGCACCACTTTGATGATCCGCACAACCAATGATCTGTCACCAATACGCGTATTTTCAATTTGATAAATTTCACTTCTCCATGACAACACTTATAACCTTTTTTCACCCTATTCGTTTAATAATATGTTGTTTGCCTGCCACACCATAAAAAATAGAAAATTTACTTATCTCTAAACAATCATACAATGACTATCTGCAGCCTGGAAACACCTTTCAGTCTTCTAACTAAAATCCCTATTCTCTAAAAGGCTTCAAATCTACTATATTAAATGTACCTATAAATAACCCATCCTCATTAATCACCTCATACGCATTTCCCCCTTTACATTTGCTAATTCTATAAGGTCCTAAATATAATAAAAGCAATTTTTTCATAATTCCCAAACTACTATTTGCTGGCATATGATTTTTCACTAGTACCTTATCGTTTTCTTTAAACTGTAACATCCTCTTCACTTTCTTGTCATGCCTGTCCTTCCGCTCATCGGCTTTTTTGACTAACCTCAATTTTACTTGCTCTTCAATCAATCCTCTTTCATTCTCCATTTCTATGTTTTGATTCTCGGGGAAGTTAACAATGCCACTAATTTCTCGGTCTGGGTGTTTACCAAAATGCACAAAGTATGGTGTTTCCCCAAAACTTTCATGATAGGAAACATTCAATGCTTTTTCTATGGATTTAATGTGTTGTTTCCAACTGCAATGCTGACTATGACAGAGTGCTCTCAGCATTCTTCCTACTTCACGTAGCGGACGCTCAGCCATATTTGATTGGGGATGGTACACTGCACTCTTATATGTTTTAATCCCCAATTCAACCAAATTATCAACCCAAACTTTGCTTATGAATTGAGTACCATGATCACTTATTATTATTTTTGGTTTTCCAATCTCGGGTATATACTTTTCCTTCAAAATTTTTACAATGGCTCCAGATGTTGCACGCCGCAATGCATACAGTTTTACTAATTTTGAAAATCCATCCAGAAATATTACTATGTATTGAAAATTTCCTTGGCTTCTTGGGAATGGCCCACAAATGTCTACAAAAACTTTCTCATTCTTTCGTTCACACAGAATATTAAACATTCCACTTTGTACTTTCTGGTTAGCTGACTTTGTTTTCTGACAGAGCTCACATGTGTCACATACTCTACCTATCAATTTCTGGGCATGTTTTATCTGTAAATGTTCATTCAGCATTTTCTCTAACTTCTTTCTCCCCATGTGTCCACTGTCTACATGGTACCTTTTGACTACCATCTCAGCAATACTTGTTGGCACACAGACTCTCCAATCTCTATCCTTATCCAACTTGTGGAACAATATTCCTTCATGCATAGTAAAAAACCGCAAATGGTATGTATCAAATCCTCCCCCATCAGCTTCTTCTATTTCTTTTATCACTCTGTACAACCTCTCATCTCCAACCTGTTTCTCTCTCAGATTGTCAAACAGCTCCCCCAACTGTTGTTCTACTCTCAACCACAATATCTTCAGTTGGTTAGGGGTCTCATCAATACATTCTTCATTGCCATACCCAGTCCTGGATAAACTGTCTGCAACCACATTCTCTTTTCCAGGGACATACTCCCATTTGATATTGTATTCTTGTAACAATAATACCCATCTGGTGATTCTGCCATGACTGATTCGTGCTGACTGTAAGAAAGTCAAGGCTCTGTGGTCAGTTCTCACCACCACGTCATGCCCTAAAAGATAATCACGAAATTTCTGGCATCCAAAGACTACTGATAACAATTCCTTCTCTGTGACTGTGTAATTTCTCTCACTCTTATTCAATACTCTGCTTCCAAATGCTACTACTAAATGCTCTCCTTTCTCATTTTCCTGGTACAAGGTTACTCCTAAACTCAAATGGCTTGCATCAGTTGACATAAAAAATGGCTTTGTGAAATCTGGATGGCTGATCATTACTGATTCCAAAAACCGTTTTTTAATCTCTGTGAAAACTTCATTTTCTTTCTCTCCCCACTGCCACTTATTTTTTGGACTTGTTAATGGACTTAATTGTCCAGTCAGTGATGAATAGTTCTCTTGGAATCTCCTGTAATAATTACACATCCCCAAAAATGCTTGCAACATTCTCCTATTCTTAGGAGCAGGGAACTCCTGAATTGCTCTTGCTTTCTCTTGATCCATCATTATTCCTTTCTCATTCACCACGTACCCCAGAAATTTGGTTTCTGTAGTGAGGAACTCTGACTTCTCCAGTCTTAGAGTCAAATTACTGGCCTTCAATCTGTTCAGGACAAGTTTCACTCTCTCAGTGTGCTCTTCAATGGTCTGTGATGTTATCAACAAATCATCCACATATACTGTCGCCCATTCCAATACTTCTTCTCCTAAAACCTCATTTATGCAACGTATAAAAACGGCAACACTGTTAACCAACCCAAATGCTAATCTTTTGAATTGATAATTTCGACCACCAAATAAAAATGACACATATTTTCTTGAGTCTGGGTGTAATGGCACTTGCCAATACCCTGCTGTGAGATCAAATTTTGAAATGTACTTCACCCCATGAAATTGTCTGAGAATTTCTTCTATACTTGGTGTACTTGTCCTGTCAGTTATAATTATTTTATTTACTTGACGAGCATCCAGGCACAAACGTACACTTCCATCCTTCTTAGGAACCACTACAAGGGGACTGCTGAACTCGCTCTCTCCCAATTCAATTATGTCATTTTCCAGCATGCTTTTCACTTCTCTAGCCACTGCTGCTTTCACACTTTGAGGCACCGAATATGACCGTCTACAAAATTGCACCCCTTCTCTCACTTGCAACTTGCATTCAAAATTCGCCACTTTTCCCGGCTGATCAGAGAACACAGCCTTATTCTCTTCTAACACTTCTATCAATCTCCCTGCATCTTTCCCTCCTATTTCCTTCACGTTGTCTATCTGCTCCTTCCATACATCAGATTTCTCTCCCCTACATAAAAACAGGCCCAGTGTCTTTCCCACTGGTCTACTCACCATTGGTGCTGTAATATTCCTACCTTCATATACAAAATTCAAAGTATTACTGGATAGACAAATCTTTGCCTTTAACTTCCGCAATGAGTCTGTGCCCCACAATAAATCTGCATTTAAACCTTCAACAACCAAGCAGTTTATAGGTATGACTTGCCCATTCTCAAATGTCAGTGGAAGTATTACCTGCTTATTGACTCTTTTACCCCTTACTCCAGTAACTCCCACAATGTTTACTTCGTTTGTAGGTAACATTTCTACATTAAGACAATTTCCTTCTAGTATTCTCGACAACTCATTTTTATTTATCACAGTTGCCTCACTACCTGTGTCAATCACAAGCCTAACTGTCTTCTCCCCTACTTTTACATCAATTTCTGCCATCTGACAGTTTGTCTCTCTAAGCTTCAGTGGGTTATCAGTTACCTCTTCATTTTCTTCTTCTATCAGATCCTCTCTGATGAATTTCAATCGGCAATTATTTATCTGGATCTTTTCTTTTGACCCATCATTTTCACAATTTTTTGTCCTTTCATTACTCTTCTCGGTTTTACATTCTTGGCTATTTCCTTTGACCCCATTCTTAATTGGCGAAGGTCCTGGGTCTTTTATTTTCTGGCTCCGCCCTTTCCATTTCCCTGTCTCTCAGTTGTGCCTTCTGCTTCCTTCTTTCCTCTTCCTCTATCTGGGCTCTGATCTCGATTTTGAAATCTCTGATTGTTGTTCCAATACCCTCTACCTCTTCCATTGTAATTAAAATTATTATTTTGACCTTGATTATTTCTGTAATTTCTGTCATTCTGACCCCGTCCATAATTACTCTCTTCTCTTCTCTCTTCTTTCATATATGATTTCCCTTCACTATCAAAACTTATCAACAACTCCACAAATGCTGAAAGTTCTCGAATTGTCGTGACTCTTATTATAATTTCTGAGTAATGTTTTGAAATAATGCTTATAAACTCTTCTTCTGTCATATTCTCTCCCAGACTCTGAGCCATTGCTTGCATTTTTAGCAAATATTGTACTCTGCTCTCACCTCCTGCCCCAGTGTACCTTCCATCAAACAATTTCTTTTTTATACTATTTCTCACGCTAGCGTTCCAAAAGATTGCTTTAAAACTAGCCTCTAGATCTTCCAAACTATTCATACCTTCCGCACAGCCACTCCACCAATTTTCTGCCTGACCTATAAAACACCCTGCTAACTCCTCCTTCACATTTTCCCAATCATTCACATCTAACCTCTGATCTTTTATATACTTTCTTATTTTCTTTAATGATTCGAGAGGATTTTTCTCACTTCCATTAATTTTCGGTCTGTTCACAGGTCCTCCATTTATCACCACTATCTGCTCAGTTATGGATTTCCTTGTTTGTGTTTGTTGAAACTTCTCTAAACATTGTCCCTCTAATGTTTCAATCATTTTCTTCACCTCCGACACTTCACCCTCTATTCTATTTTTATCCAACTCCATTTTATGTTTGATCTCATTATTACATCTACTGATCTTCTTTTGTATCAATTCTTCCATGTGCTCATCTGTTTTGCCATTAGAATCTCGTAACTCCTTTACTACCTCATCTATTCGCTTACTCATTCTATTTTCACTTTCTTCCAGACTTTTTCTTATCGTTCCCACCTGTTCACTTAATCGTCCTTCTACCTCCGCTATCTTCTTGTCCACTCTCTCATCCACTCTATTCTCTAAACGTGTTAGCCACCCTTCCATTCGCTCATCCAATTGGTTCGCAATTTTTGAATCAATGCTACCTATTTTCTTATCCATGTCCTCAAATCTCTTATCTATGTCTTCTCGCATTTTTCTCAATTCCAATAATACAGCCATATTCACATCTCCATGTGTCATAACTTCTGCTCCCCTTTCCTTTTGTCCTTCTTGTGAAACTTCTGACCTGCTTCCTCCTCTCTCCTCGCTTGACTCACTCATCTCGCCAGAGAAACCTGAGAAAGGTTCACTATCACTCAGATCCTCATCGTCTGATCTCTCTCTGTTTTCTACAACTCTCTTACTCTCTTTCTGCTCTTGATTTCGAGTTTTCACTCCCTGATTATCCGCCATCTTAATCAATTCTATAACGATAAATCTTCTTATTTAAATCTTGTCTTCACAATCAAATCGAAATAATTATCTAATATTTTATAATGATCAACCCGACAACCCTCAAGGCATGAAACGCAGACCCTCCATCCTATTCAAAAATTACAAAGGAAACCCAAATTCTAAAATATGTCACACCACCAAGTGAATCCCAATCTAAAGTCCTCATACTAATGTATAAAAAATAAATAAAAGGGAAACTAGCTAATTACGAAACTGACTACAAAATTAATCAATAAAGGTTCGTTCTCCTATACTCGAAATAGAAATTAAATTTATAATAAATAATTGCTTCTATTCTACTAATGCTCAAATTACCCAAACTAAATAACCTACCGCCTGCCTACGCATGAATTCTTCATCCCCATCTAACAGAAAGTCGTTATCACTTTCTCCTCTCCTACGCTTCTAAGAAAGGTAACCAACCACTCCTGTCATGGCTAACACTAACAATAGAATACTCCCCCATCGGCCGAGCAACCACCTCTATTGTAAACAAACATCCCTTTCACTTTCTCTCTAACCCCGCTCATCAATAACAATACGCTAAATTCTACCTGTCCCTCACAGGTATAAACTCTGACGACCTATGACAACCAAATCTACTTCTACGAAACCCTTGAATTCCTAAAACACAATAGACCTAAAAAAATGTGCAAACCATCCTACAAACTACAAACCCCTACAAGAAAATATCCTACGAATTCATGCAAAGAAACAAATCAATGAGTACAAAAATTAAACGAAACCAGGCGTCCAGTTGCTGCAGATGTCTACAAAGAAATTAAATTAACTTATAACTATGTTGTTGCTGTCACCAGTACCCTAACTAATTTCATAATATTACCGTAATAATATGATATTATTACCAATGATATTATTATGATAATCATCAAGAATCATTGTAACTCAATAATCCGTTTTTTATCAAGACTGATTACTCACTCGCAATTCGCATTATGTTATAAACGGTCATTATTCTTGTAACGATTTTCGTATTATAAAGAGTATCTATACTATGACTTTTCCGTATAATTTTCACATCTTATTTGAATGGATATCACTACTCGGTGACAAAACAATGATTATCGTAGCTCAGAATAGATTGGTTATGTACATATAAATACTGCACTTGAGAAAAATTAACATCTTAAAATCAGGGGATACTCCGTAGAGGTTAATGCCCCAAGGTTGGGCGGCCACTTTTGTCTAGTTCACACCTACTGACTGCTGGTTATTAATTAATTAAAGAAATTTACAAAGAAATAAAACAATAATAAAAAAACCCTGGCGCCACGTTAATTAGAAGGAACGACCCTTGAAAACAAAATTTAGATTTACCTCGACTAGCCCTCTGGCAGAAACATGAAAACTAAACAATTATAAACATAAAAAAAAATGAAGAAAACCTGCAATCAATAAGTGTGATCTACACATTACTTTCCCAACTAAGTTCAGAAGGGAGGGGATATAACGTGGATGTTTGAATGAAAACGAAGTGTTTCAAATACCGCCGTTATATTGAAATAATTAAATTTGATCAAATTATATCGATTCATATGTATCGTACATGAACATGAAACAAATAAACAAGAGTTGACCAACGTAAGTAAATAATAATAATTGATTTAAATTTAATAATAATTTAACAGAATATTTTACATAATTTAAGTTTATGTTTTACCCTTTATGTTTTACATTGATTGATAAAGAATTGTTCATTTTATTTTAGAATCAAACGCATCTGTTGATGTAGGGCAAGTCCCTTATGACATGTTTTACTCTTAAGAAACATTGACTAAAATAAATGAATAAAGTCAAATGCATTAGGAAATTACTATACTGGTGAATTTATAACCACTGTAAATAAATTAAAAACAACAATAGACAAATAAATTATTTCAATTCTGGTGGCAGACAAACAACAACAAATAATAAATTATAATGACATCTTAAAACTAACCTTTTTTTTCCCCGACGACACTATTTACGAAGCACAAAGCATTATTACGACGAGACACAATTTAATTATTTTAGCACAAATTTGCTAGTGGTTCACTTGATGATGAAGAATGGTGGTGGGTTGTATTGAGGTGGAGGCGGCTGCATTTCAGCCCATCGGGCTGCGGGTTTGGAAACGTCTACTCCTTAGATGACATGCTCTTTGCCTTGCTCGTCTAAGACTGTCCAAATTCGTTACTCCTCGTGGTTGTCACCTTCCCCTGGCCCATTGTCTCATCCCTCAACTGCTCCGGGAGGTGCTGCCCCTAGTGGCTGGAATGTGGTACATGTGTTTTGTTGCTGGTGTTTGGCCTTCGTGCCAGCTCGCACCCTCAGCATGACTAATTGCTGGCATTGTCGCCTGTCCTTGGGTTTTTGTTCCAACCTCTACACTCCCTTGCCATAGCAATGACAAAACTTGCAGATTTTGGGTAGAAGTTGGAACTTGAAACTGAAGAAAACGTTGGCTCCAGTAACAGTTGTCACAACATTGATAATAGTGATCTTTTGAACCAATACCAATATCTCAAATTGTTTCGGAAAATTAATGTTTTTATATCAAGTCGTTTGCATTCGAAGAATAAATCTTTATCAGTATTTTCTTCACAGCAACACAGCCGAACTACTATTAGACTATATAATTGAATTCATAAAATACGCTTATTCATATTTTATTCACTTGCTTCTTAAATCACAGTTCATTGATTTTTGGATAAAACCAATCAAGAATCATGGCTCGAAAGACTAATCACTGTTGAATTTTCAGAAAGTGATAACTTCGTACCCACAACCCAGCGCAACATAGAAGAAATATTGTTTCAAATATTGTAGGATCGACTACTAAGAAGAACGATTACATGTTCTAGACTTTTTCTAACTAACATCACAGAATTATAGGAGTTTTCTCTGCTAACAGGTAACCCGTGCTCCACAATGGCCTAATAAACTTGACAAACTCAAAAACTTGACCTACTGAAATCTAAAAGTATTCAGAATAGGACTATACCATCCTCGGTAAATTGAGAATCAATATGCAAAATCTCAAGTTAATCAGTCCAGTAGATTATTAGACGTGATGATTTGTGAATTTCCTATCCCGTAAGTGTAAGAGCTAATTCTTTCCTTTCTCATAAAATATTATTATATATAGATTTTCGTATATTATATATAGATTTATAGATGATTCGTGAATTTCCCATCTCGTAGAAAGAGCTAATTTTTTTGTGTGTAGTAGAGAAGTTGATATTGTGGTAATTATTCATATTGAATGAAAAAGACTAAGAAATTGTCAAAAACCAGAGATTTATTGATACTACAGAATCTGTAGTTTCATTTCAACCAATACAACACTACGAGTTTAGCTTTATCATAAAATTGTAAGCATACATTAGTCAATAGTTTTTCCATTTACATATTTGTTTCATCATCTTTCTCACTTGTTTTCTTTGTTCTTATTCTGTACTGAAAGTAAATTTTGTTATCATGGCGATTCTGTTGATTAAGCCGCCATATTGTCACACTGTTGAGTGGGAGGAGACGGTCTAGCTGGGCCAATAGTAGGCGTTCATGCCCTTGACCAATAGCAGTACTCGCCTACTAGTATAAATTCTGCTGCTCTTGTATTTAGTTTTAGTTTATCAGAGATTGACAATGGTGTAATAACCGAAACCGGTCTTTCTAAGTATCAATAAATCTGTGGTTTTTGACAATTTCTTTTTCATTCGAAGAGCTAATTCTTCCCTTTATATATATAGATATTTCGTTTTAACTTGACATCGGTTTTGGAGATATTGAGCAATGACAATTCATTTTCTATAGGCCCCATTTAACTTTGATCAGATATGATGAAATATTAATATAAGCGCCTAGAATTGGAAGAGAGTGTATCTCTAGTCATGGAGTTGAGTTTTTGTTTCATTCTTATTCCGATCCTGCAGACTGAAACAATGGTAATAGAGTCCTTGTACCGCTATTCTCCAGTTTACATTATTCCAAGTGAATAGACGGAATATCAGGTTTGTTATAGGGTAGTAACTGTGTATTCACCGAGTATTTTAGGATAAGAAAATGATTGCTTAATATATGATAAGACTCCTCCTTCAAAATGCATCCCTCAAGGGCTGTGAATCCTGATATATTCAGTAATGAGGTGTTTGTTTTCCCGAATAAAAATGTGGTGGTTTGAATAAAAACATGAGGTTTTGTCGAGCTCTTGAGAGAAGTTGAACAATATTCCACCCAGCTCGCTATTACCGCAAGAAAAATACAAGAGCAAGCCTCGGGCTGATTCAGATTTGAATGGATAGATTGTACAACTGATCGGAAATTTCGAATATTGTTTTAGAATAGGAGGTGGGACGAGTTTAGAAATTATCCACTGCTCTGGTGAATGCCTCGAGTTGTTCAGCTCGCGAGCCGCCGAGCAGAATAATGAAAGCGAGAATGGAACGAGTCGAGTATGAAATAAGTCTCGCAGTCACTCGTCGACAAAGAACGCAAAAAGTCACCGAAAGAAAATAGGAACGGAATAAAGCAACGAGCCAGCCATGCATATACTGGGTGTAGTCTTCTCCTGGCGCTCCTCCACCATACAAGATGAATACACTCAGAACATGGAGACTGGAGTTTCCTTAACCAATTATAAATTGGTTTGAGTTTTAATATAGTTCAAGTTGAAAAACAAATTCAAGCATTGGCATGTGTTAGTTAGAATCAGCTTCATGTAAAATGATAATTGTTGCTGAATGAATGAATAGATTCAAGGCTTTACAGAGGTGCTGAGTTATGAAAATAATAAAAAAATGTCAAGATTTCAATGTCTTCAATATCAAAAACAAATTCAAGAATTGTTGGTAGCTGGGAACAACATTTATGCGAAGTGACAGTTATCACTAGATGAATGATTCCAAGGCTTTACAGACGTGCTGAGTTATGAAAATAATAGATAAATGTCAAGATTTCAATGTCTTCAATATCAAAAACAAATTCAAGAATTGATAGTAGTTGGGAAGAAAATATGCGAAGTGACAATAATTATCACTAAATGAATGAATTCAAGGCTTTACAGAGGTGCTGAGTTATAAATGTCATAATGTTAATAAAAAATGTCAAGATTTCAATGTCTTCAATATCAAAAACAAATTCAAGAATTGATAGTGGTTTGGAACAAAATATGCGAAGTAACAATAATTATTACTAAATGAATGAATTCAAGGCTTTACAGAGATGCTGAGATATGAAATATTCAAAGAATGTCAAGGTTTCAATGTCTCCAATATCAAAAACAAATTCAAGAATTGATAGTAGTTGGGAACAAAATATGCGAAGTGACAATTATTACTAAATGAATGAATTCAAGGTTTTACAGAGGTGCTGAAATATCAAACTAATCAAAGAATGTCAAGATTTCAATGTCTTCAATCTCAAAAACAAATTCAAGAATTAATAGTAGTTGGGAACAAAATATGCGAAGTGACAATAAATTATTACTAAATGAATGAATTCAAGGTTTTACAGAGGTGCTGAGATATGAAAACAATCAAATGTCAAGATTTCAATGTATTAAATATCAAAAACAAATTCAAGAATTGATAGTAGTTGGAAGAAAATATGCGAAGTAACAATAATTATTACTAAATGAATGAATTCAAGGCTTAAGAGAGGTGCTGAGTTATAAATGTCATAATGTTAATAAAAAATGTCAAGATTTCAATGTCTTCAATATCAAAAACAAATTCAAGAATTGATAGTGGTTTGGAACAAAATATGCGAAGTAACAATAATTATTACTAAATGAATGAATTCAAGGCTTTACAGAGATGCTGAGATATGAAATATTCAAAGAATGTCAAGGTTTCAATGTCTCCAATATCAAAAACAAATTCAAGAATTGATAGTAGTTGGGAACAAAATATGCGAAGTGACAATTATTACTAAATGAATGAATTCAAGGTTTTACAGAGGTGCTGAAATATCAAACTAATCAAAGAATGTCAAGATTTCAATGTCTTCAATCTCAAAAACAAATTCAAGAATTAATAGTAGTTGGGAACAAAATATGCGAAGTGACAATTATTACTAAATGAATGAATTCAAGGTTTTACAGAGGTGCTGAAATATCAAACTAATCAAAGAATGTCAAGATTTCAATGTCTTCAATCTCAAAAACAAATTCAAGAATTAATAGTAGTTGGGAACAAAATATGCGAAGTGACAATAAATTATTACTAAATGAATGAATTCAAGGTTTTACAGAGGTGCTGAGATATGAAAACAATCAAATGTCAAGATTTCAATGTATTAAATATCAAAAACAAATTCAAGAATTGATAGTAGTTGGGAAGAAAATATGCGAAGTAACAATAATTATTACTAAATGAATGAATTCAAGGCTTAAGAGAGGTGCTGAGTTATAAATGTCATAATGTTAATAAAAAATGTCAAGATTTCAATGTCTTCAATATCAAAAACAAATTCAAGAATTGATAGTGGTTTGGAACAAAATATGCGAAGTAACAATAATTATTACTAAATGAATGAATTCAAGGCTTTACAGAGATGCTGAGATATGAAATATTCAAAGAATGTCAAGGTTTCAATGTCTCCAATATCAAAAACAAATTCAAGAATTGATAGTAGTTGGGAACAAAATATGCGAAGTGACAATTATTACTAAATGAATGAATTCAAGGTTTTACAGAGGTGCTGAAATATCAAACTAATCAAAGAATGTCAAGATTTCAATGTCTTCAATCTCAAAAACAAATTCAAGAATTAATAGTAGTTGGGAACAAAATATGCGAAGTGACAATAAATTATTACTAAATGAATGAATTCAAGGTTTTACAGAGGTGCTGAGATATGAAAACAATCAAATGTCAAGATTTCAATGTATTAAATATCAAAAACAAATTCAAGAATTGATAGTAGTTGGGAACAAAATATGCGAAGTAACAATAATTATTACTAAATGAATGAATTCAAGGCTTAAGAGAGGTGCTGGGATATCAAACTAATCAAAGAATGTCAAGATTTCAGTGTTTACAATATCAAATGAAATCGCTCGAATGATCGATTTCAGGTAGGAATCTAGTGAAATCTTGAGAATGCCTCATTAATCACACACCTACAAGATTTCCATAATTGGAAATGAAGTATGAACCACGGAATAGAAAAATAACTATCCCATGCTGGAAAACTGTGGAATTTGAACGTCAAAGGCCAAGATCATAATTATGGATAGTAATCATCGGGTTTCTTTTCAAAGACTGGATTCGTATGTTTCATGGATGTTCCTGAAATGGAGGCCCTGAAATTGATCAGCTGCGACCTGAAAACTCTGACACCAGACCTGAGCCAGCCAGGTCACTCGATATTATTATTATTATTATTTATGGATGTTCCAATTCTACATCCAATTGTGTCAAACTACAGTATTTTTTTTTCAAATCAAATCAGTATTAAATCAAATTCAAATTCAAATATTCTTTATTTCAAAAAAATACAAAGGTTACATTGCAATACAGGCCATGTTTTACTGAAATCCGATTCACATCACAGATTACTCATTTTGTACATACTCAGTTATAAATAGAGTTCAGATAGTAGAATTAATTAGAGAATAGAATAAATTCAATAGAGAATAGATCATGTTTGAAAATTGATTAATTTTTCATTTCATCAATTTTTTATCCTATATTAAGTCACGATATCTTACAATGTCACGATATTACAGACTGATAAATAGACAACAAATTTTCAGTTTGTTAGGCACACTTCCTTGAATAATGGAATAAGTTGAGAGGAAGCCGGTGTTGGAATGAATGTTGCCAGTGTTCCTGTTTGCATTATCTCTCAGTTTTATCAACAATAAACTCTCATGTTAGTCGACGGTACAAATCCGATTACTGTTATTCAAATTCATTTCAGACCCATTCAACACCATTAAAATCAGCTCTGCTCAATATTTTGTGGGCACTAAAAGTGATTCTTCAGCGTAGATGTTCAAATCCCCTAGATTGATAGAGTTTGAAAAATTACCTATTTGAGTTTAACTTACAAATTTCGTGCTTATTTCGTACAGGCCCTTCGTGCATTGATCAACAGGATTGATTCGGTCAAAAGATCCGGATTGGGATATTCAGCTACTGATTTTTTTTAAGTTATCCTACACTTGGGTCTATATATTGAGGAATTATCCTCATTCTTCTTCTTCTTCTTCTTCTTCTTCTTCTTCTTCTTCTTCTCTTCTTCTTCTTCTTCTTCTTCCTCTTCCTCTTCCTCATCCTCTTCCTCTTCCTCTTCCTCTTCCTCTTCCTCTTCCTCTTCCTCTTCCTCTACTTCTTCCTCTTCCTCTTCCTCTTCCTCTACTTCTTCCTCTTCCTCTTCCTCTTCCTCTTCCTCTTCCTCTTCCTCTTCCTTTTCCTCTTCCTCTTCTTCTTCCACTTCCACTTCCATTCAAGGTTTAGGCTCTAGCCTGTTCCGACTCATAACAGTATATTATATCTATTCTACATTCACAGCTTTACTAAAATTAAAATCAATCAAAATCACACAATGTCAATATCTACATTCACAGCTTTACTAAAATTGAAATCAATCAAAATCTATTCAGCAACTATTATATACGAAATTTCAGATTCTATTGCCATATTTTCCGATGTCTACATATATCTCTTTTCATATCGAGTGGTAGTTTAGAATTTTCAAGAGAATCCTTTCTATTGTCATTCTGTCGACATGCTCTCTCCACTGTTTATGTTGAAGGCGATAAAATTCAATGAATAAGGATGATGTGCCTCAAAAATTTTCCTTATTCATTGATTAAATTATAACTCAGTTTTTACTATTTTACAATGGAGGTTCCCTCCATTATTGCCTTCTCTCTTCTGCTTAACACCGTGAGATGAGTACCAGTAATTTTCAAGAGAATCCTTTCTATTGTTAGCTGCCCCATATAAGGTTGAAGAACTATTTCAACCATAGATCTCTCGTTTTTTATGCCTAACTGTTTCTTGACTCAAGTAACTTTCATCCTATTATGAAACTTTTCATAGTTTTTGACGTGTTTCTATGTGTTATGATTGTAATGTTTGTAATTGTGTTATTGTGATCTTATTATTGACATGTCATGGCTTGATAAATATTGTATTTATGCAAACAAATGTGACGAATAAAGATCTTATTTTATCTTATCTACTGACATGCTCTCTCCACTGTTTATGTTAAAGGCGATAAAGTTCAATGAATGAGGATGATGTGCCTCCAAAAGTTTCCTCATCCATTGATTAAATTATAATATTCGGTTTCGACTATTTCACATTGGAGGTTCCCATCATATTACCAGAGACAGACAAATAGATCACCTTTCGCTTATCTTTTCTCTATGATATTTACCTTCTTTCTTCTGCTTAACACCGTGAGATGAGTACCAGTATCGTCAGAATCACCTCTGACGAAAAATTTAATCCTATGATGTCATTTGAAGACAATATTCCAAGTTTCCAAGACAAATACAATGTTGATCAACCATTAGTTGTGAAGAGTTCATAATCTCCAAAGATTTATTAAAGAAGCAAATCACTGCCACTCTCTCCCAGTGCTCAAGGCTTTAAAGGATTATTTCTGAAGACCTTTATAGCTCTCGAACGGTCCCTTGTTGAATTGAATAGCGGCGCCCGGAGTAGATTTAGCTCTTAACAAAAGTTAAAGAAACAATAATATCCCCGTTAAAGCTTTTGACTCGACGTACTTTCAAGTTTAGCCGATCTCTTGCAACTTTGTTTTCTTAAGTTGGCGGCGCTAACACGGCCGGTAATCGCATTACGGTCTCCCATCTATATTTTCCACGGAGTTATCGGGTGCAACTTCATTTTCTTCGAGTTTATCTTTGTCGATGGCCTAGAATCGATGCAATCTGATTAAGATTGTCCCACGGCGGTATTCTGGAATACATTATTGTATTCCGTCGACCTATACAACTTTTTCATTATCATGCGAGATAATCATTGATGGTCAAACGATATCCCTTGAAGAATAAGATTTAGACTGAATATTAATTTCAATTATCAATTTTCTTTAACGCCGAGGCGATCCAGTTGCTGCTAGACAATAGAGGGTTGGTGCAGAGGCTCGAAAGGAGGAGACCGTTCGTGAACTAGTGTGAAGTTTCGTATTCGTTCAAGTAGTTTCCAGAGAAAGAGCAGAGCGGTGATAGAATATAGAATAGAATAGCTTTTATTAGTTAATCAAGAAGCATACATTACAAAATATAAATTTCAATCCATGTAAGCATTTAACCCTTGATCATTGACCATTAGAGCACAGTATACACATACAGTATGGAAACTTGGCTAGTACCCTGGCGCAAAAATCCGCCGTCCTGTTAGGAAGCGCCGCATTGTAATAGTATTGATGGGAGGTTCGGATCACTTATGATCCGGATCAATTGATCTCGTTCACTGCCACGAGCCAATCAGAAGACCAGCGTTGGAACTTCCTAAGGTCACGTGACGTGTCTAGTATTTGCGCCATGTAAAAAGCATTGGTTGCTTTGATTGACAGTTTCTATTCTGTACCTATTCTGTGATTAGGGTGAGGAACAGAGCGGTGATTGAGTGGAATCTAGCTTCCATAGTGCAGTCAATTAGTATAAATATCAATTCAAAAGCAGTGAGAGTTTCTTATGAGAAATTCACTGTTTCAATTATATTTAAGTAATATGATAAAAGAATCAGCTCATTAGTCTTCAGGTTAGATAGATATAGTTTTGACAAAATTCTTCAACTGAATTCGGATCGAATGATGATTGCGGAAGCGGTTTGCTCCGTGGTAGCTGATAAAAGCTACCACTCAGCTGATCACTTATAGCTGAACAACTCAAGATGCATGCGTCTGATTCATCCGTTGTAAAGGTGACAATTCAAAGAGCGGACTCCTCTTAACCTTCCGGCAGTCGCTCTGTTGTAAAAAGTACAACAGTGTCAGATTTTAATTTTTGAATTTTCATTTTCAACTATTGAATGGGATGGTGTTAGTGGATGAGTCACCTATGCATTCCAAAACTTTCCCCCCCCCATCACACCACTGAGTAGCTGTATCAACCGAACAATGGTTCAGTCTTTAGTTGCCATTTAGTCGCGTCAGTGCATAAGTCGCTCTGTGCATAAGATAGGGAAAGACTATAAACGAACCAATAACACAGAATTGATGGCTTTGCTTCATGTTCCTCATTGGGCTATGGAATTGGTAATCATCCAAATGTTCATAGGCGTAAAATAATCCAAAAAGATGGAGAAAGTAATTATACAATTAATTAATATGTTTTGTCAGTAAACAGAGTACATAACACTTTTAAAATTGGATGTTGTACAAAATACAACACGCGACTGTTCGTGTGATTACCGTGTGGCGCGACTACCGGAAGGTTAATATCAAAAATCGCTTCCCAGTGGTCCAAGCCCATATAGTAGGGCTCACTCATATCAAATAGGGACCACATAAAACTTTAGGTCCACGCATCACCATTCGCCTCATCACCCTAGTACAAGCATGGGGCTCATGTGGTCATCACCATCAGAAAAAGAAATTGATTTCTCCTCACATACTTTTTCTTATTATTGCAAATGATGCGTTCCCACATTAGCATTTTGATTGTGAGAAAGTGCGGGATGATTTGATGAGATTATTGAACGTCCATGCCTGCCGGCGAGATTCGAACCCACGCCTAGGTAGTGCTAGCAGACTGAGGCTTTTTTCTAACTGTATCTAAAATTCATAGAATTCACTATAGTGAGGTCCACGTTATAATGACAGTATTTGATAAACTTTGATGTTGCTATCCATTCGACAAAGCAGGTAGTACTATCCTTTTCTAGCTCCGCAATGATGCCAAATCTGTTTCTGACAATGTAGAATTATAATCAATTAACGCTTTTCTCCTATCTTTATCCACTGCCATTATAACGTGGACCTTACTATAGGTTCTGATGCATCATAGAAGAATTAAAGTAAATTGAAGAATTATGCACAGTCTCAAAGAGTAGTTTCATCTTAAAGATTGGAATACTCTTGAATAAATTTCTCATTTCACGACGTAATGACATTTGTACAATAACGTCATCTCATCCACTTAAACACGAGATCATAAATAACATCGAGAGTGAGTGGAAGAGCTCTAGTGGAAATTCTAGGGATGTGGATCAATCTCTGCTCCGAGAAATGCGTGGGATATGTAATAGAGATTTGTTTGAGAGCTTGTAGAGCACTCATTGATTTAGACGAGAGTAATAGTTATGATAGGATGAGTGAGGTTGTTGAGGGGGGAACAGATGACAGGTGAGTCCCTGGCTTCGAGGGTCGACTAGTGGAGGGGGAAATGGAAGAGCTAAAGCGACGGAATTTACATAGAAATGAAAATTTCAACCCCAGTTCTCCTTTTAATTCGCAGGTCTTGCAAGAAGAGAGCAGAGGGTTGTGGCTGTTCATTTGATTGAAAGGGGGTGGAAAGTCAAGGATTGAGGGGTGTTGGTTGGAGGAGGGTACAGGGGGGTATCGATGACGACGGAGTTCTTTGCTGGTGAGCCCTGGTCGCCGCGGCGCTATTTGATGAAAAAGCCAGCAGTCTCGACATGGGTGAATCGTTTTGCTCGGCCGGTGATAGATGGCGACTGGCGACTGCCTTTTTCGTCAAATTATCATCCCTCCTCACACTGAGGAGGAGGAGGACTCTGCTCCCTCACACTGAAGAGGGGGAAGGACTCTTCTCCCACGAGTTCTACCGCAAATCTGTTCCGAACTACTCCAACTCTTTTTTTTTAATAAAAGCCTCTGCTTCCCCCGCTACCAAAAATAAGGAAGAACCCGTCAAACTCTCTCAAACCAAAGTTGGAGATCAGTAGATGATTTTCCAACACCCCCCCCCCCCGCCAAATCGCATCAGAGAGTGTCACTCTTCAATGCGACCAAAACCTGAAGCTTTTTATCAATTATATAATCTTCTATCATGATTAATTTGGATTGGAAACCATGTAAAGAGAGAGTGACTTTTATGTGACTACGGTAATCTAGGGGATGTAATATGGTAAAGGTATAAAGTATAACTGGTATAACTGGTATAACTGGTATAACTGGTATAACTGGCATAAAGTAAAGAATAGTTATGTAATAGAGTGATATTGAGAGGATATTATTGTAGTTGTTTTTGTATTTCTTATATTGTTTTTCAGGTTTTTGAACTGGAATGAACTTTGATTTCTACTGTATGTTGAACCCTGCGTTTTTAGTGTGAGAATTAACTCTGTCTTGTTGGAATTTGCTAACTTGTTGCCTAGTTGTCAAAATTAAAGCAATTTTCGTGCATTTTCCAAGTGCAGTTTCACTTTCATGTCGAAAAAGCCACTGCATTTGAAAATTGTACGAGCATTGACCTTTTTGCAGCTTTGGCTTTTCCACTGGAAGTTATGCTCAACGCTCGTGGAGGGGGAACAATTTTCAGTAAAAAGGCGACAGTTCGAATTGAGACATACTAGTAACTGGGAAAACATGTAACGGTGTGCGAGCCTCGGTCCTCTGAATGGGCCCATTTCCCATTCAGAGGGACAAATTGTTATGTTTTCAGTTATCACTAATTTCTATCTAGTTCAGTAGGAAACCAAATTTTATAGAGTTAGTAGGAGTAGAATCAGGAAATTATTTGTGCGTGTGAGTTCAAGTATAGTGAGTTTTATTGAAGCGTATGTGAGTGTTTCTGAAGAGTCCAAGTTTGAATATTGTTAAAATGGTGAGTGCCAAACTTTTGTTGTTTTTCTTATTAAGCTCAAAATTTAATTTCATAGAATGACCGAGGCCCAAATTTAAATGCAGCAAGTTAGCAGGTTCCCAAAATGTGTAGATTGGAATAATTGAATATATTTTTTGTGAATCAATTGCTGAATCACTTTGTTCTGTTTGAAAATTTGACATGTTACCTGACTATTAATTCGTTCTACCTATTTAGAGTTCAATAAACCCGAAGTTGAATTTTATTAGTATTTTTTATTGAAGTTCCTGGCTCGTAGTTGCTAGTTGCTAAAATAGGTGACAATTGATGATAATCTGTGCATTTGAATGAACGAATCCACTCAAAGCTCCCAACCAATCAAGGATTCAAATAGAGATTTAATAGCATAATTTTGGTAAATATTATAGAAGAGAAGAAAAACCCCCCTCCGTTTACAGTTATTTGTATATCTAGAGTGAAAAATGCCATTTTGTCTCCCTGAGAGAAAATATTGATGACCGAGGCGAAGCCGAGGGCAACAACTATTTCTCTGAGGGAGAAAAAACATTTTTCACTCGTGATATACACAACATTTTCCTCCACCTACATTTTTATAAAAACTGCAAATAAAATAATTTTTATAAACTCACGTGACCAGTAACAATGAGTTACAACATAACCTAAAAAGTTATGCTGGTTTGTAATCACAGTTCGCCGCCGACAGCGCTATGCGCTATCTGTCGGCAAAAGTTGTAACAACAATGGCCGACTCAACTACAGCTATGATGAATTTCCCGTCTCAAATGTGATTAGTTAATGAGGAATATCCGTTGCCTGGTATTTTGAATAACGTGGAATATAAAAAAATATTTATACATTTTTATAGTATACTGATATGAAGTTTGTAATAATTTTAGCATACAAACATATATTTCATATATTGATCAAATGTCTGGTTGAAGTATTGAATTGAGTTTGTTTAATGACTACTCTAAATAATGCTTCCTCATCTAAGCTTAGGCCTTCTAACCTATTTCAAATGTAAGTTTTTTCAAAATAGAGATGCCTCCCATGTTATTTAAATGGAGTTACCTCTACGCTCTGGGGAGTTTTTCTGTTTTTTCCTCCTGAGAGCGAAAAAGTGACACTTTAGTATTATGATCCAGGGAGTTAAGTAAGCACTTTAGACAGTTGGTGGAGGAAAATATTATTATTGAATATAATAATATTATTAAAAAGATTATTTCTGTCATCTCTGATACTGGTGACCGCAGACTGTACAAAAAAAACATGTTTTTGGATGGGTAGTTTCTAAATAATGCCGCTCGGGGGTCCGTTATGCGGATGTCGTGATTCATACAGCTCCAGAATAAATTTTGTTGTCAAAATCAACTCAAAAGCAGTCAGTGGTGAAAATTGTTGAAGAGTTATTGTTGTGATACGATTTTTGATGCACATTCTCAAATTATCCAGCTTCAGCTTCAATCTCTCTCCGTTGCCATCTCAACGTGGACCTCACTGAAGAGCACCATGTCTGCGATATGGCCTATAGTGAGGTCCACTTTATAATGGTAGTATTTGATTATTTGACAATGTCAAGAATGTTTTCTTCAATGGGTTGAATTAGTCTCTTAAATCGGTCTCTTCAATGCGACCATAATCTGAACCTTTCTATCAATTATATAATCTTTTATCATGATTAATTTGGATTGGAAACCATGTAAAGAGAGAGTGTCACCACAGTATTCTGGGGGATGTAATATGGTAAAGGTATAAAGTATAACTGGCATAAAGTAAAGAATAGTTATTTGTATATCTAGAGGGAAAAATGCCACTTTTTCTCCCTGAAGGGAAATATTGATGACCGAGGCGAAGCCAAGGGCAACAACTATTTCCCTGAGAAACATTTTTCCTCCACCTACATTTTATAAAAACTGCAAATAAAATAATTTTTAGAGAGAACGATGTGTAGAGAGAATTGTAGCGAGAACGATGTGTATCATGACTGAACACCTTGACCGTGAATCAAGGACTGAATACCTTTGTTTGTTTGTTGATTGTGTGGGACTGTCGTGTAATGTCTGCCGTAAGGTTAGTGATAGATTGATGGCTTCCATTCTAAAAATGTTGACTGCCACAATTGAAGGAGAAAGTAAGAGAGAACAGAGTTACTGGAGAGAGAAAGACAAAACAAAATTACTGGAGGAAGAAATGAGACAGCAAAGTTACTGGAGAAAGGAAGAGACAAAGGAGTTAGTGGAAGAAGAAAAAGACAACAAAGCTACTAAAGGAAGAACGAGACTGAAGAGTTATTGGTGAAAGAATGAGACACCAAAAGTACTTGAGAAAGAATGAATGTAACTACAGTCAACAGTTCGGAAGTCTGTTTTAAGATCGCACAAGTATTGTATTTCGGTGCGGTTGGAGACAACGGGTCTAGTGGTTGCGGGAAATAGCTGGTTGTGGGTGGAGCGAGTTCTGCTGGGGTGCTGTGGTGAAATGAACGGCAGTCTGTAACATCGGGGTACAGGATAACAAGGAGCATGGAGGGAAAAGATGAGAGGGCAAGAGAAGAGCAGAAGAGAGAGCGATGGCGTTCGGAGTAGTAACACACTTCGACGGATGTTTGCATGCGTCTATCTGTTTTACTCGTTCAATTTGCGTGAGTGCGAAGTTGACCACCTCATTCACCCCCCTCCCTACCAACACCCTCTCCCATTCAACCATCAGCTGTTCATCTGTTACCAGCCTCAGAGTCTAGAGACATACACAACCGCGCACACCCCTTTATCTTCTCCAGAAACTACCAAAAGTTTGTGCCATTAAATTAGTAAACGTATATTTTGTACCCTCATTACTACGAGCGATAGTACTGTGTACATAAATCCTTGTTTTCTACTCAGGCTCTTGAGCTCCAACACAATTTGTTCCTGTTCCTCGCGCAAATCAAGGTTGAGTTCTTCTCAAATTTTGGAAACCATCTATTAGATTGGAGTTGATGAGTTGAATTCGATCGAGGATGTATTTGTATTCTCAGCAGAACATTCTGGAGTATGATGAATGATGTATCAACTAGAATGTGTTTGAATGAAATATATTAACCAAGTTTCATATGAATTCAACATCAATAAAATCTGCGCTTGTAACAGAAGTCTCTCAAGTACTTTTGAAACGTTCATGATGTCCACATAATCTTCAGAATGTTCATAATACTTTTGACTTGATATTCAATGTTTTCAAATGTTCGTACAATTCAACTAGTCAAATTACTTTCTGAGTAACTGTGAAGATAATATTTTGGTTATTATCCATACTCAATAAAAAGACTAGATATTGTCTCACCACAGATTTATTTGAATAAAATTATTTATTTGATTGATTTAACGAGATATCTGTGTCGATTTTTAAGCCATTATCAATCTCAAATAAACTGACAAACGGAGTTCATCACTTGGTTTTTGATAAATCTTCAGATCCGAAATAATCTATTCCTACTCGAATACATGAAAGCTGTTTGTGTGACATGACAGGCAATAGCCTAATTTATTCCTTGCTGGTAAGATGATGATGATGATGATGATTATGATGATGATGATGATGATGATGATGATGATGATGATGATAATGATGATGATAATTTATTCCAAAAATTTCAAAATCTATGGACTCCACTGTGAAGTCTTCACATCATATTAGCCTATGAAAAATAATTCATTGTCAATGATTTATGGGTTTGGATGTGTTTTCTTTTACAGAAATTCCAGGCCAAAACCGTCGCCCGCCTTCGCCGACAAGATACGACGAGGAAGACGACTACGCTGAACAGTACGGATCAGCTGAGGAGGAGGAAGCGACGCGAGAGGAGGCGTCGAACGCAGTGGATGGCCCCTGGCCCAACCAGCCAACCGCCCCCTTCCACACGCCGCCCCACCAGCCCCCTGCCGCCTCCAGTGCCGCCTCCAGGCTGCTGCCTCTGCGTCTGGATCTCTGACGTTCGCCTCTTGCCCTGGTGACAGGTTGTTGGATCGTGAGGTACTCGTTACGACTGCTACGCTAGTCTAGTCAACTGTGTTAGTCAGACGTTCTTCTCTTGAAAGTGAAGCTTCTTTGATGGGGGACTGAGGGAGGTAAACAGCGGTTGCTTACAGAGAATCAAAATATCCTCGATAATCATACGATTCTGAGTACTCATATTAACAGATTGAAATTACTGAGATATTGCAATTATTCAAATGCTAATGAATTAATTATTATTAAACGAAAATCCAAATTGAAATCTGTAATTCACCCCGAAGACTTCAGCTACTGCAAATATTGACAACAGGGTAAACAGCTAGATGGAAATTCGATGAGCGCTACTATTCAAAAATTATTCCTGACCGGCAATTAGGAGGTACTGGGTTCGATTCCCGGGCTGACAAATAATTTTTTAATATAGCGCTCATCGAATTTCCATCAATCTGTTTAATATTTGCAGTAGCAGAAGTCTCGGGGTGAATTACAGCATTTAATTTGGATTTAATAATAATTTATTCATATTAATTTATTTATACATTGATAGATACAATATCATTCTCAAATTATGAATGATTGGCAAAGGAAGAACAGGCTTAAATCCCAAAGCTGTTCCTTTCTCAAATTTAGAAAGAAATTGTCAAAATTGGCAATTATTCAATTACTGGAGATGATGACCATTTGAACTATAGTTTGGTTTGGAAAGGAATAACAATCACGTAGAAATGATCATGAATGGAAAAAAAACATAAATGTAAATCAATATGAAATAAAAAATTGAGTAGCCGAGAATATATACGTTTTCAGAGAATATTAATGTGATCATTAATTTCTTTCTTCAGGACTACTTTTGAATATGAATAAATATATAAATCTGAGTACAGAATAAATTATATTCTAATCACTTGATAATGACATTATATAGGCGAAACAAGTTGTGACAAAATAAATTTAAAAAGGGTACTCAGTTTTATATTTTTACTCATATTCAAAAGTAGCTAAGAGAAAGAGATAAATGATCACATATATTCTCTGAAAACGTGTATATTCTGGGCTACTAAATTTCTAATTTGTAGAATAACACCAAAGTACCCATTTAGAGAACGTTTAAATATGTGTTTTTTAATTTGTTATTTTATATTATAACGTTCTCAAAAACGGTACTATGATGTTATTATATAAATTCATTGCCTCATCAAGCATGAATCAATCACTCCAATTGAGTAAATGGAATTCCCCCACGAAGGTGATAGAAACTTTAGCATATTATAAGGAGTTTATAAATAAAAATAGAAATCTAAGTAACCTTTCTAAAATTGTTTGAAATAATAAAACTCTATTCTTTTATATTCAAGAGTAGCCCTAAAGAAAAAAAATACTATAAGGATTTTGTATGTTTTGGAGAATAATGATCCTTATACCTCACCCAGCTCTCTGGATCATAAATCGAGATAATTTGGGATTGTTCAAACACCTCCATAGATATTGATAGAATAAGAATGAATGATGAAAGAATTCCAACTCAAAAGTGACTGATAATCCTCCGAAAGGTATATATTGTAAATGACTGGCACCAAAGTCAACCAATACATACTCATCTTAAAAATCTCAATAGTGAAATAAATAATAAACCTTATGCCTCTCAGATATTCTTATCTGTTCAATTATGTGATAATAAGAATATGAGGGCGAAATCGATTATTTTTATTAAATTTATTTATTTAATCATATGGCTTTTATCGGCAGAGAGATCCTTTTGGATGTTTTGCCTTGCCGTATTACCCAATGTCATTTCCTATTAACACTCAAGTTAATAGGTTATATATTGGCTTCTTCGTGTTTTCTCACTAAAAATTTGCACTTTCACTTCCTGAGTTCTTATTTTAAAGTTTAAAATTCAGAAAACTTATTTTTAAACACAATTCACATTTTATTAAATTACTCGCTTTCATGAACCATTCATTATTATTTATTCATTTCATTGGCAATCACAAATCATACAATATGATTGGGAGGACATAACAGGCATAGCCCAAAACTGTTTTTTCCCAAATTTTTATTAATAAGTTCTAAAAAAGAATGAGGTTAGATCTCACTTTTCACTTTTCAATTCAAAGCTCAACCTAAAATATAGCAACCAATCGCTGTTTACATTTCATTCAGCCCTCTGAAATGTTATCATTATCGATCATTATACTTTTAAATACTGTAAGGAATTTAAAATATATGAAAAAAAATTTATAAATGATCGATAGATCTCAGCTTTACATTTCGGTCAAGAACGGGACGTTTTTGTAGTTAGTAGAGTGTAACCAATGGACAAAGTGAGAGTTTAAACACTAGGTGACAGACGCTTATTTGATGGAAAAAGACAATTTCTATAGTCTCGAGAGGAGTTACCAAGATAATTTTCGTCACACAGACTGAATCATTGATTTGTGAATATTTTTTTAATTATTATGTAGCTTAGGTCGTTTGTTTTCTATGTCATAACAGATTCTCTTAGCAGTGTAAACTCGCATTTTGTAACATAGTAGAGCAAAAATACAACGAGACTGTAAACTATCATGTAATTACATGAATATTCGTGATTATAGATTTGTTAGTTTCATGTATCTATTGTACATTCATATAATATAATCATAGATTGCAATGAGAAGGGCTCCAATTTTATATTATGTGTTATCCATTAGGCCTACTATTGAGTTGAGGTGATAAAGTGTCTCATGAGAAGCCTCTATTGTAAATAGATTCCAATTGAGTTATTCAATTACATCTTGAACTAATCTTGAGAAAGAATTTATGATGCTGGCAATATATTATTATTCATAGAACTGTTTGCATTGACTAAACCATTAAGGGCCGGTTTCCGAGCTCGGGATTTAGCTAAGTTCTAGATTTTAAACAGCTGGAGTCAGAAAATTGGCTTTCCGAAACGGGGCGTATTCAAAGTCACGTTTGAATTAAATTTTGAAAAACTAGAAAATTAAACACAGAATAAAATAAAGAGAAAATGGTTGAAAGTTTCAGCTATTTTCAATTATTTAGAAATGTTTAATTTCTAGGAAATTACGTTTTCAATTATAGAAATGAGAAAATAAAAACTGCGACTACTGTTATGAAAACTGCGACTACGCTCCGTTTTGGAAAGTTAATTTTCTGACTCCAGCTGTTTAAAATCTAGAACTTAGTCAAATCCCGAGCTCGGAAACCGGCCCTAAGTCGTTCAAGAATCGGATGTATTTCTCCCTGATCAACAAGTCTAAGAGCTTGAAACTATACTATTAATTAATCTCAAAAAATACAAATTCAAATTCTCTTGAGATTTTACCCACTTGAAAGTTGAAAAAGTGCTTATTGCAATAAATAGCCTACAGTTTATAGTTTCTATTTTTCGATGATTAAGTGAAATCTTGTCCACGCTACTAGCGTGAGACTGGGCCATGTAGGATAACATCGAATTTGGTGAAAGAATTGGCCAGTAATGAATCAACTTATACTATTCTACTATACAATTATAAACGAACTTTGTAAATAATTCTACGACGACTAAGGTAATTTAATATAGGCTCAGGAGTGCATAAGAATTCTAGCTTGTTAAGTTTGCCAATATTGTTGATGATATTTGTTTAATTGTTTGTAAGTTATTGTACATCATTGACGTTGATTGTATTTGATGAGTTTTTGAATGAAAGATTAGTCTAGTATCTAACATTAGGAGTGTATGTTTTCAAATGACTAAATTCACCAATATGGGATCGAATAAGATTTCATGTGAATGCAAGAGGTGAGAATGTGCAGAATTTGGAAAACAAAGAATATGAATCAAGATATTGGCGAGAAAATATATTCTCAGCAAAATCTTATCAGCTTGATGGACGATTGTTGAAGACTTGAATATTAAACTTTCTATGTTGTTGTTAAGGTAAATTTGTTGTAAATATTCATATTGAATGAAAACGACTTTTGTTTTGTGGTTTTCAAAACCACTGGCTTATCAGATCAATTTGGGATGATGATTTTGTTCATCATTTTCATTCTCTAGAAAACTGAAAGCTTAAACGTTGGAAAACAGAATGTATAGTGATGAAGCGCTACGATTGGCCATTAGCTCTCGACCAATAGAGGCTGAGCTCGACTGCGATTGGCCGAGACAAGGCACGCCAAAGTAAGCTGAGCCATTCCAAATATGGTCATGCATACCGTTAGATAACAACCATTGAAAAGAAACTTGTTGTAATTGTTAATATAATTTGGAATTATTTATCATTCATTTGTTTTTTCCTAACGGTTTTCATGACCATTTTTCGAATAACTTACTTGGGCATCCCTTGTCTCGGCCAATTGCATTAGAGATCAGCCTATATTGGTCGAAAGCTAATCGTAAAGTTTCACCCACACTATATATTCTGCTGCCCAATGAACTATATGTTCTGCTGCTTTCAGTTCACTAGAGATTGATTGATAATAGTGTAACAACTGAAACCATTATATCAAATTGTTTAAATAAAACAGTCGTCTCGACAAATTCAAGTCGTTTTCATCTAATATTTAAATTAAGTTTGTTTATCAGGAGAAAACTCGATTGAAAATGTGCATTGACAATAATTAACGTTCTTCTGATTAACGAAATAATTGTAATAATGTTCCCATCTTTTCAATATTATTATGGAATATCATTGTGTTCTGTAGGCCAAATTTCATTAACGCATTTCATTATCATGAAGTAACTATACCCAGATGATTCATTAGTTAGGTGCTGTATATTCGTTTGAATATAGTATTGTGTCGCATAATTGGATAAAAGATTGTTATATATTGTAAATATAATATCCCTCTGTATGCCTGATGGCTGATATGTATGTTAATAAATGAGTTAGATATTGTTAACATCAGCGTAGAATAATTAATTCGCCTGTCCAATTATTCTAAACGCATTTCACTGTAAGGCTACCGGAGGGTAATCAATAAACAATAACGGTTGGAACGACAGCCCACATCGTTTCTGCACCATTGTTATCATTATCACACTGAAAATTGCTCTGTTTTCTGACCTTCCAAATACGGCAGATTCATAATTTCTCCAGTTTCTAATAATTTATTCCAACCCTTTTTCTTTTCTTGAGATTAGAGAGAACAATAGATTGAATAAAATACAATATATAATAAATAAACTTATCGTGAGGCGCTTCAAATTAGAGATTATCATTGGAATTTACTATTCTTATTACGTTAATAGTTTATTTAAAGAACTTGAATTCATGTAGGTAGTTTAATGTGATATCGAAGCAGATTAACCATCTAGTCATGACCCTTTTTTTCCCAGGGACACGCTTCTTTCATATTGAATATTTCGATATTAATTATATTGAGATGTAATGTTATTCTATGATTTTAATATGTCAAGGGTTATTGATGAACGCATTGAGCACTTAGGTAAAGCAGAAATCGATCTTTATTATGATTATAAAAATATTAATTTGTGAAACCTTGCATTTTTAGGGTAGTGAGAAGTAACGTTTGGTTATTATTTTATATAAAGTGAACAAAAAAATATAGTGATGAATACTATGATGGATCTTACATGCAACATTACTAGAAAGATAGGAAAAATTAGAAACTCTTAGGATAGTTTTTATCCTACCCTCAATTTCATGTTGCACAATCTTTGCAAGACTTATGAAATTATAGTGAATACTATTATATCTATATATAAATCCTATTATAATCAATACTATTATAAAAATCCTGAAACCTACATGAAATACTACTAGAAATATTAAAAATATATAACGTCTCATAAAGGTTCACTTTTAGGGGAGGTTTAGTATTCCTGGGATCACCTGAAGTTCATTGGTTACACTATCATCCCACTCAGGGTCAGTATTCTTATCTTGAACTATGAATTTATTATTAGCCTCACTAATTAATTACTAGTCAATTTGTACATTCTTCGAAGTCTCTATTCAAAATAAACATATTGACTGCTTGAAACCAATCACTATTGCATACAAATGTGCATTTGAAAAGAACGAAAAAAGTTACGTTAGTCGTGACCCTTGGGTCCCTGGGACCCAGAAACGTCATTTCACGAAAACAAGTCACAGAGCACTAAAAATCTACATCAAGTTTAAGTGTCTACTGATATGAATTTACATGGGTCACAATAGACAGTAAAGCAAACGGAAGCAAAATTATAACCAAAACAAAAATTGCCCGGGTCCCTGGGACCCGGGGTCACGACTAGAAGGTTAATGATTAACTGTGAGAAAATCGAATTCCCGGTCTCACCAAGCTCGGTCAAGACATTTGGACATTGTCAAGCCCGGTATGCTTTACAATAGTTCGCACTGCAATCATCTATAAGTATCGCCATAGAACTCATATGTTCTAGAGCACTCGTTGTGAAGCATACCTGATTTGACCACGCTCAAATGTCTTGACCGAGATTGTTGAAACCGGGTATAGGAGTGTCATTACTAGTATATCGATAAATTTTTTAGTAACAAATCAATATATTGAAATCAATAAAAATGTAGAGAAGCAAAATGTCACTCGTTGTGAAGCATACCTGATTTGACCATGCTCAAATGTCTTGACCGAGCTTTGTGAAACCGGGTATAGGAGTGTCATTACCAGTAAATCCATCAATTTTTTAGTAACAAGTCAATATATTGAAATCAATAGAAATGTAGAGAAGGAGACTTGTCAAAGTATGCTTTCCTTCTGACTTTTTCTTTTTTCTGCAACCCATACAATAGAGCCAAATAAGTCCAAGTTATAAAGCTGAATAAAAAGATTGTTCACTCCCAAAAGTTTCTGAAACCCATATAGAAGTTTCAGATTGGATGCAGTTATCCAATTAAAACATGAACTCTTCTGGGTAAAATTAGCATTGTCTACAGAACATTAGCATGAAAAACTCTGGCTATTCAAATTAATGCATATAACGGCTTCCATCTGTTATGGATCATGAATACGAACAAATCGTTGACTTCACGTTTGTTTAAAATCTTTCAATTCTATTTTGAGAATGTGGTCCTAGAATCTATAATCTTTCAATTCAATTTACTGTAAATGTATTCAGATAAAACAATAATAATAATGAATCATTTTATTTGTACACGGTATAACCATACAAATGAGTTAAGTAAAACAAATTCTAACAATGACTGAATTGAACCACATGAAAATAATATTTGGCAGTAGATCAAACCAATAACAAGATCCAATTATAAATTTTCATTCAACCACGAACAATAAAAGTACCCACATTACAATCAATAAACAATGAATTGCTAACATTCAAAAAGCTCACATTGGAAGGTACAAGGTAATCCCTAATCAATAAATTCAATAGATTCAAAACATTCAAATAACTATAATATTCGAGTGACCTGGCTGGCTCAGGTCTGGTGTCATAGTTTTCAGGTCGCAACTGATCAATTTCAGGGCCTCTGACATGATCTAATGACTGCTTTTTAGGCAGCCGGGACCGACGGTATAAAACAATAATAATGCTATTGAATCTGTAGACCTAACTACAATAATCAATAAATTCAATTTACCGTATTTTGGATAATATTCAATGATGATGCAATAGGTTTATCAAGCTCTCTCCGAGATCAGAGCACGTTTCCTTGACATCTTCACGAATATTGAGTGAAATTTTTAACAACGTTGCCCATTATTTTTCCATTCGTGCAGGAGGAAGCTGGAACTTTTAACTAGGTGATCAGAGACAGACCTGCATCAGTGCGATGTCGGATATTATTTCCTGTAACTAGCATCGATTTCTTGTCAGAATCGTTGTCATTCTCCATAACTGTTGTGACAGTCGGTAGGAATTGCGAAGCAAAAATGATATTCGCGACCGAGATTCCTTCTTGCTATTGATCTTGACTCTCTTTTTTTCGAAAATACGTCAAGTTGAACGAAGGGTTTGAATTTTTTCAACAAAATCAGATACATTCCTCGAATTGATAAAACTACATATTTAATAAGGAGTTTGTCTCTTATTACTCATTAGCCTATGGCTCCTCAAAAGGAGCCGTTATTGTCTCTGCTATTGTATCCAACAAAAATCTTTCAGACCTATTCCTTTTAATGAAAAAGAATGATGTACAGTGTTGTAGCTTTTTGTTGTACAAACTAGATTTGAGAGAAAATGAAAATGAAATTGGAAATATCATCTTTTAAGAGGAGTTATGACTTTTAAGTTCTCTCTACCACTAGAACCTGAGAGACGAGTTCGGCATACAAGTTTTCTTTTGCCGACGTGTTTTTTGTCCAATAAATGATTTTGATTTGAGTGCTTCGATCGCCCATTGTACGCGCTTATAAGCTAAACATCTTTAACACTTCCTGAAGATTCAGAAATCTGACACTGAATCTATTTAACACATACATTCATCATCACACAGTTTCTTCTTCCTTGAAATATCAAGAGAACTGTTGAGACAAATTATATCTTGGCCTATCAGAACGAAATTTATGCAATAAATCTAGATTGTTCGTAAAATTTTAACTACACAAGAAACAGGTCTCATACCTTGAAAAAAGAAGAGTTTAATACAATAATATTTCAATTTACTAATAAAAATAAGCTATACATTTAGATAAATCTCCGAGGAAAACTACTCACAATGTAAGTAAGTTTTGGTGATAAATAATTATTGAACATTTATTTCCTATTTGATATAAATGAAGTATCAACGAATGTCTAGTTTTACTGTAGAGCAGATATTTATCAATATTATTGTGTCAGATAGAAGAGGAGGCATTTCAAAGGCCTTGCATCAATGTTACTGCAGGGACGTGAAAAAACATAATTATTTAATTATAGATAAATATCAAGAAGCGATGTGGGAAAACCAAACAAAATCGAACTCTTTTTTTATTTCAGCTCTACAGTATGAATAGATTTCAATGTCAATAGAGTCAGAGACAAAATATAGATATATAAATGATAATGAATGAACAAAACGTATCCTTTCCTCTCTGATAAAATGTACCCAAAAAGAGTGTTCATGATTCTCTGTGATCATACAGTATTTGCCGTCTTTGTGAAGGAATCTACGAAGCATCAAAATAAACATCATCTTTCAGGCATAAGCCAGAAGCCGATCACCACCAGGAAAAGTCAATATATCTGAAAAACCAAATGCTTCAAAGAGAAAGTTAAGGGATGAGCTGATTTTTTATATTTGTTTGGCCAATCTTGTCATAAAGCAAGTGCTTTCCACTAAAAGCGATACTAATCCTGACCGGTGTGAAAATGAAACCACGATCAAAGGATAAGGGATATGAAGCAAAGTCCACTCACCTCCAGGCCTGTCGAGCGTCTGTTATAATCGCGTCGTTCGTCTCAAAGGCTTCATAGTAAATCAATTTATTAGCCGGAGGCTGTAGGGGTACACAGAGGGGGGTACACAGAGGGAGGGGTGCTAGGGGTACACAGACTCTGTGCCAGGAGTATCGAACCCATGGATATGACCCCAAAAACCAATTCCATTTTAGCATGAAGCACAGAGACCCGTTCCGGTCACCCGCCCCCGGGGGTGGTTGGCTCGGCCACACGCCGCCTCCGCTGATCTCTGCCCCCGGGGGTGGTGACTTTGAATTCAAACTTTTACCCAACTGGTCGGTGGCACGTATTCCAAATGCTCACACTCTACTTATGTGTCATATAAGCAGCCTATTCCCTCGCTAAGTATGAGCCAAACCTTGGAACTGCACGGGATTTTGCCCAAAAATCATAAAACTCACTAGCGCATTGCTATACTTTCAACAAAGATGGATTTCCGCACATCAGGAACAGTGAAAGTGATCGGTACAGTAAGAATATCATTTGCGTTAGTTTTAATGGGACTATTCATACTCGCACGACCGTGCTGAGTGAGAATAGTCCAATCAGAACTCATGGAAATTATATTTCCACTTTGTCGGTGACTTTCACAGTTTCATAGTCACTGATATATGGGAACCCAGCTCTATAACTTAGGACCTACGCTTCCCATCGCCCGAAAAGCTTACTACTTATTATATGAGGCTTAAATAATATTTTTTCTACAACTGCGAATAAAGAAAGAATTTACTCAATTCTCCTCGTAAAAAAGCTTATTTCTGAGGAGAATCTACTTTTTTGCTCGCTAACCATCTGCGCAGGCGCAGTAGATTTTCTTTACGCTCTCTAATCATTCGCGCATGCGCAGAAGAGTTTCTTTACGCTCGCTAATCAGCTGATGATAAGCCGCTTGCCAAAAGACAAACCACTCTCGGTCAGATTTTAACCTAAAAATTTATTTTTTTTTTATTTATTTATTGATATACATATACATATAAAGGCTCACAGACAATACCATGAAGAGCCTTTTTTACACAATTAATAGATAACCATACTACATAATAAAGAAAACTTAAAAGATGAAAAATATTATGGAAAAAATAAAGAAGAGAATAAGATAGAAAGTGAATCAAAAATTGAAATAATAATAGAAATTAATAATAAAGATAAAGAGAACAAAAAGAGTTTCAGCCAGAGCTCATAACATTTCATGACTCAAACGAGCTACAAGATAAATTCATTTCACAATTTTTCTTAAAGACATTGAATGAGTTCGAAAACGGATCTATATGTTCATTCAAAGTATTATATAATCTTAGACTTTTAATAAGAAACGAATTATAGTGATAAGTAGTACTCACAAAAGGGATGTTGAACAATACATTTTTTCTAGGCCTAGCATAAGGTACATCGAAATTCAATAAATATATGAATGATGGAATATGAACTTTTGATTTAAAATGTTGAATAATAGCAATAGAGCATTTACAGATCTGCGTAATTCTAGAGAGTGCACTACTTTAAATATCGATCTTAACTCACTCAAGATTGTCACCTCCCAATGTATATAAATGGTGCTGGAAATTCATCTGCCTTGTATACACCATGAATTTAGTTTTAGATACATTCAACTTGAGTCTGTTCTGACAACACCAAAGGTTAACTCGATCAAGATCGTCCTGCAATCTGACACAATCATCAATGCTTTTTATTGACCTGTAAAGTTTTACATCATCTGCAAATATGAGGATTTCAGATTCTTTAATGCAATCAGGGAGATCATTAATTAAAAGAAGAAACAAAAGAGGTCCAAGATTAGATCCTTGTGGGACTCCGGTGGGGTTATCATAGTTTTCAGATGTGTGATTATTGTACTTCACTTGGGAAACTCTATCAACCAAATAGCTACGAAATAATTCAATTAAGTCAGTTGAAAACTCGTACGTAATTAATTTATCTAATGATACATTAAAATTAACTGAATCAAATGCTTTCTTAAAATCTAAATATATTACATCTACACGGCCTTGCATGTCAAGGTGAGAGGAAACAAACTGTGTGAAAGTCAGCAAATTACTCACAGTTGATCTACTGGGCATGAAGCCATGTTGAAAAGGGGTTATTACATGCTTCACATGATCAAAAACTATTCTGTATAGAGCAGATTCAAAGACCCTATCAGGAGAGTCCAAAATAGAAATAGGTCGAAAATTGGAAATTATATTTGGTTGACCTGATTTGAAAACTGGTGTTATACAGGCAGTTTTCCATTTCGTGGGGTATTTATTAGTTTTCAAAGATAAATTGAAAATAAATCGCAGTGGTTCAATAAGTATGTTCTTACAACCCTTTATAATGTAGGCAGGAACGCCATCAGGTCCAACTGAACGCGTAGCCTTAAGTCCATCAACTGCGGAATTGACTTGATCGGCTGAAAGGTATGGAATGGTCAGTACTGGTAAATCGAAATTACGATTATCGTTATTGCGGTTTACATGTTGAGCAGCATCATTATCGCGATCACCTCCTATGACATCATAGATGGATGAGAAATAATGCGCAAATGCCTTTGGCACATCAGCACCAACATACTTAACCCCATCCATTTCCAAACAATCGCCCTTTGATCTAGATTCCTTTTTACTACCAATATAGTTCCAGAAATGTTTAATATTCGAATCTATATTACTCTGTAGATTAGCTATATAGTCTTTATAAGAATTATTGATTCTAATTTTAATAGTGGCTCTCAGTTCAACAAATTTACTACGGTAATATCTAGAAAAAGTCATTTTTCGTGCACATTTTTTTCTGCTTGATTAATTGAATAATATCTCTAGTAAACCATGAGGGGAATTTAGATTTAATTATTATATTAGATTTTGGTACATGCAATGAGAAGGCTCTGTATATAATTTCATAGAAATGATCAACTGCTAAGTCAACATCCTGAAAGTGATACAGTGCGTGCCAATCCGAGTTACAGAGCGTCCGGTAGAGTTCAAGGAAGTTAGCTTTTTTGAAATTATAATAAGACGAGTATACAGGCAAAGGCAAGGGGGTATTTCTTAAAACAAAATTTACTCCTATACAAGGATGATGAAGATCCTCAGGGAGTAAAGGAACGTTTTCTCGCAAAACATCTACAGAAAAATTTGAAAGCACCAAGTCCAGAGTTTTGAAACTTGCATTCAATACATTGTTGTACGATTTCATATCTAAAAATGACATGAAATTGAACAATCCTCTGCATTTGTGTGAACCATTACTCAAATTATAGTTGAACCCATTAATTTCATTGATATTAAAATCACCCAACACTAGAACAGAAGACGAACAAACAACCTCATTTGTTTCGAAATAATCAAAGAAAATAATATAGTCATCTATCCCAGCATTGGGAGAAAAGTAAACAATACATATATAAATAACCCTACCATTAATCAATGTTGATTTAACAAGCAACGATTCATACCTAGCACTTGCATTTCTAAAAATGAGTTGAGCTGACCATTTCGTGTTAACGGCCAAGAGAACACCGCCACCCCACCGTTTACCTGACATAATGCTATCTCTATCACATCTGAATACTCTATAACGGTTATTATTATTATTAGCGTATGGCACATATATATAAAGACACACACAAACATATAGGTAGGTAGTCAAAGAAAAAAAAAAAAAAAAAAAAAAAAAAAAAAAAAAAAAAAAAAATCTGGTCATGAGACCGTTGTCAGGTTAATAAGATATTGTAAATATATTAAATTTTGATGTCGAGGTTGTCAAGATAGTGTAGTGATTGTGGAGAAGCCGAAATAAAATCATTTAAATCGCCTTGGTAGGCACGTATATTACAATTTCCGATTATGTGCTTCAGCGTCTGTCTAGCCTCTCCACAATCACAAGCAGGGGAAGGTAAACTGCCCCAGTCATTAAGAGAGGCCCCGCATCTCCCGTGGCCAGTCCTAACCCTGTTGAGGGCCGCCCACGTCCGTCTTGGCAGTTCAAATCCAGCCACATTCACACCAACTGAGTACCTAAAGCAGATGCTGAGGGGGGTTTTTTCCATCCACTCTTCCTCCCAGCTTGCTCTCATGGAAAAATTTTCATCGCTCAGTTGCTCTGCCATGCGCATGGGAGGATGCCTTGACTTCAAACGATCACCCAAATCCAGAAGATCTCCATGGATTGGAAGTGCCCTGTTACTCTTCATCTTTTTGTATTCATGTACAAGAGCAGAAGATCTACGTAGCCCCGGTGGAGCAATATTGCTGAGAACTGGAAGCCAGTATATGGGGGTGCTTCTAATTGTCCCAGTGATTAAACGCATAGTGTGGTTCAGTTGCGCATTTACTCTATTCACATGGGCACTATTTAACCACACAGCAGCACAATATTCAGCGGTTGGATACACCAAACCCAGAGCAGAACAGCGCAAAGTTGTGGCCGAAGCACCCCAAGTAGTGCCACAAAGTTTTTGAATTATGTTATTTCTTGTTTTTAGTTTCTCAGCAACATTTTGGACATGGTGTTTAAAGGATAGAGTGCGGTCAAGCATAACTCCCAGGTACTTGGGTAAAAAATTGTGTTGCAGGTGAGCATCATCAAACTTTACCTTCAACTTCACACTTGCCTCCTTATTATTCAGATGAAAGCAGCAAACCTCCGTTTTCCTCATGTTGGGCTGGAGCCTCCACTTGTGGAAGTAAGCTGAGAGGAAAGACAAGTCTTGAGTCAGGCTGCTTGCTGTTTTTTCCATACTCCTGTCCTGAATGGCTATAGCAATGTCATCTGCATACACAAATACTCTTGATTTGATATTTGGTAAATCGGCTGTGTACAGATTGAAAAGAAGGGGGGATAAGATAGATCCCTGTGGCAATCCATTGTTCAATACTCTTCTCCTGCTCAGCCTATCATCCATGAGAACCCTGAAATTCCTGTTCTTCAGCATTTTATTGATCAATTGAATGATTTTTAGACTTTGCAGGACCTGTAGGAGTTTAAATATGAGGCCCTCTCTCCACACTGTGTCGTATGCAGCACTCAGGTCCACAAAGGCAACAGACGTCTTCAAGCCTTTCTGGAAACCCGCTTCAATATGTGTTGTCAATGCAAGAACCTGGTCTGCGCAGCTCCGGTTTGGCCGAAATCCTGCTTGTTGAATTGGAACATGTTCCAGTATTTTTGGGCTGATCCTGTTATAGATGAGCCTTTCAAGTAATTTATAGCTGACACTGAGCAGAGCAATTGGACGGTAACTCTTAACATCATCACAAGGCTTGCCAGGTTTTATGATTGCCACAATTTTTGACTCCTTGAATTCTGCTGGGAGATAGCCACTCTGTAAGATCCTTGTATAGAACCGAGAGAGCCACAGTCTGACACGCTTTCCTGTATGGAGCAGGAACTCTGGATGGATTCCATCAAACCCCGGTGCCTTACCAGGCTTTGTATTGTGAAGTGCAACATTTACCTCCTCAACCGTGAAATCACTGGACAGACTTGAGTCTTCTGGAACAGTTGCTTTCATCTCCCTTAGCCTATTCTTCACCCTTATTGCATGGTCCAGGCAGCCTGGGGCCTTTGATGTCCTAACAATTTGTTCTGCCACCTGATTAGGATGAATATGGCAGCCCTGATGGGTGACAATTTTCGCACTGCCCAGCTTCCTGAGAAGACTCCAAGCCCGGCGGCTGGAATGTCTGAAATCCATCTTCTCCATTGTGCTGGACCATTTCTCTCTGCGTGCCTCATCCAAACTCTTCAGGAGTTCTCCTGCAATCTTTGGATCATTCTTTTTCTGGAATTGCTTATAGAGATGTTCACTCGTTTCACTCCATCCCGGGATATATTCCTTCCTGAAACCTCTTGGAATATGTTTCTTGGCCATTGCTACAACAATGCCTATAAATCTTTTATAGTTCTCAGGCTCTGGAGGGATCCAACGGATGCATCTATCCAATTCTTCTGTGAAACCACTCCAGTTAGCCTTTTTGAAATTCCATCTAGGTTGCTGAATTGATTGGATGAGTGGGATTTGTAGTCCAGTCTCAATGAGAACAGGCCTGTGCTGACTGTGAGGGAAGTTTGACAGGACATTACGTCTGACAGGGTAATATCTGCCTCCATCTGCCGAGGCAAAGCATAGGTCAGGATTTGAGTCACTATTCCATGCAGCAGAGTGGAAGCTTGCTCTGTCCTTAGCATCAAATATTAGCTGAATATCATTTTCCTCAGCCCAGTCAGTCAGTGCTATTCCGTTTGCATCATTGGTTCGGTATCTCCAAGTCTCATGATGACTATTGAAGTCGCCAATATATAGTGCAGGGTGAGCATATTTCTTGAGAACATGTGGTGGCCAGGGGATCCCTGGAGGCTTGTACACATTAGTAATAGTCATATCCCCAATTTTCATGACCACCTGATGTACCCCATTATCTGCACTCATTTCAAGACAGGAGGCATTTTGAATTCCATTCCTTACATAGGTGGCCACTCCATAAGCATGATGATATGTCGCACCTATTATTTTATATCCAGGAACTCGACCCCTCTGGAACAGTTTCTCCTCATCAGCTGCGTGCGTCTCTTGCACCAACAGCACATCTACTTTGTTTTCAGTCAAGAGCCGGGATAGGTAATCGCATTTTCCCCTGCTAATACCTTCAACATTTATTTGTAAAATTCCAATTCCTTGTCCTAGTTTCCTCGTTGGGTAGCTCTGAAAAGAGCTGTTTCTAAAACTCATCTTAAGATGTTTGTGTGTGTGCTAGCTTTAGGCCAGGAGATCAGAGATAGTCTGGCCGCCAAACGAACTTAGGCAGAAATTTTTTCCTTTCCAATACGTGCATCATTGCCAATATCCAACCAATACCAATACCCCACAGACGTCTGGAGTGTTCTATAACGGTAATCAAACAGTTCTCCATCATGAATTTCACCATTTAACCATGTCTCAGACAAGGCGACAAAATCGAAAGAATCAGCTAGCACAGCTTGGTATAGAGCATGTGACTTAGTACGCAAACCACGCGTATTCTGATAAACTAAACTAACAACACGAGAATCACTAATAACAATCTATACATACTTCTAGAGGAAAAACAATATCATAGCAATCAGAAACAGCAAAGCTAACAACAGAAACAAAGTTAGATAAAGAAGATGATTCAAAAACAGAGCTATCAGTAATCAATTTAACGATAATCATTTCAGGTTTTAGAATGCCGATAGAGCAATAGGACAACGAATCCAGATAACTATTGATTTAGACTGCATTATCAGCGAGCTTAGCAATGTCAATTTCAGATTTGATAGTATGAATCGTAGTACCTTCACTTTTTCTTATCCTAATATTGCCAGATCTGTCAATCCACAAAAATTTAAATTCACGTTCACTTTTCGCAAACGTTCACCTTTTTAGCCTTCGTAAATAGAATTCTTTTACGTTGACTGAGTGATTGATTGATGTAGATGGGAGAGTCCATAGCCAAGCCCATGTGTCTAGTTGATAATGTTCTTTTAACACGACGCTTCGCCAAAAACGCCTCCTTCGTTAATTGTTCCGATTCTGCAGCCATGATGGATATCAGTGTAGACGAATTATTATTAACTCCGCCAGATATAAGTGATTTAACAGGTTTGTGCAGTTGTAGAAAAAATTTTGTATGTAATTCGCGCGTAATGCTTCTTTATCGCTCTTGCAAAATTATCACGCTCTGCTTCACGTCGCGTGATAACTGTTTTGTGCTAGCGATAAAGTCGCGCATTACGCTCTTAATACATAAATAGCTATTATCTGTATCTGTAAAGATACAGGGCCGTTTGCACAGTGACAGTTTAAACTAAATTTCAGTTCAAAATGGATTAAATCCGTATCAAGTCTCTTTTGTTATAATTTGTTTCATTTTGAGTTTAAGCTTGGCCACCCCTAATACAAGGCCCTGGCCTACGATATTGCAACGTCGCAGTGTAGGCCTAGAATATAATAAATGATTGGTGAAAAAGATTAGCTGCTTTTTCACCAATCATGATGTATAAGATTCTAGGCCTACACTGCGACGTTGCAATATCGTAGGCCAGGGCCTTGTATTAGAGGTGGGTATGGTTTGAGCCACCAGCTGATTAAATTCAGTTTAAGCTTTTGACTGTACAAACGGCCCATAGTCAGTACGGATATAATAAGCATAGCATGCATTGAATAGCATCATAGGAATGAATTCTGTAGGAAGCTTAATTAGTAGGTACTGTTGCATTTTTGTAATCTTTGGTACAAAATGAGACTATTTTGAAGTAACAATTAGTTGACAAGACAAGCGACAACCAGGATCTTCAGCAGAACACGGATTGTTTCTACAGCAGAAGACAGTTTATTTCTGTATCAGACGAGTCTGTACGCACCTTGATAAGCATAGCATCAGCTGATAAAAAGCGTGCTCACGATATATAAGTCTATAAGCACCTCAATAAGGACAGCATCAGCTAATGGAGAGCGTGTTCGTGGCGAATAAGTCTGTACTCTGCTCTAGAAGTAATGATAATCTTTGGTACAAGATGAGAATATTTCGAAGTTACAAGAGTGAGAGTACAATGAGGTGCTAGTAATGTGACAGGAAGTGAACACCATATTTGGTACAACATGGAAATATTTCAAAGTAACAAGTGAGAGGATATTTAGGTGCTAGTGATGTGATAAGTTACAACAGTATTAATCTTTAGTGTCAATCTTTTTTACAACATGAGACTGTTTGAAAGTAACAAGTAAGAGAACAATTAGGTGACAAGGCGAGTGCCAATCAGGATCTGAAAACATTTCAAAGTTTCAATTTTAAGGATGAGGACACTGAGGTGACAAGACAAGTGACAACCACGATCTTTATCAGACGAAGATTCATTTCTATAGCAGACGACGGTCTATTTCCATAGTAGACGACGGTTTATTTCTGTAGCAGACGACGGACGGCCAGTTTATTATCAGTGGGAAGACGATTGGTGAGATTGTGGTGAGGTTGCCGGCGAATAACGGAACGGTCGGTTAGACGCATATCCTCGGCCAACACTGATCCCAGCAAGTGAATTAAAGACTCGGTTACACAAGCACCAAACAAAGGATTGGGTAAGGATCCTCAACAGAGGATTGGGTAAGGATCCTCCATCCCTTGTGCGGCTAGGCGGCCCTTTTCAGCCCGCGGCTGCCTGCCCAATTTGTCTCGCTGCTCCCTCTCACCCACTCACTCTCTCTTTCTTTCTCTCACGACGCAATCGATCCTCTTACTTGGAACTCTCATACTACTACAACAACAACAACAACATCAACAACTAACCGCAAACTACTTCCTTGTCTTCCCGGTTTCCGAAAATCTTAGCAACAACAACTTACAGGAAGCTAGACTATAATTAAAAACAAACATCTCCTCATTCAAGACAAATACTCAACTTAGTTCTGTATAGTTGGCTTTCTAGACTAGAAGTAATTGTTTTTGAATCATTATGAAGTACAATGAGATTCAATTTTATAGGTAAATGGTAGCTTGGTAATAAAAATCTCTTCTCAACTTCTTAAACAATCTCCGCTGTTGAGATGAGGTGAGACAAAACTGTATTTTGGAGGACGGAATTCATATTGGAGTTCTGATCATCATTTAGAACTATGATGTTCCTACTTAGGATGTTTTTATGTTTTCATCCTATTTCGGACTATGTGTAACATCTAAATTTGGGAGAGGAATAGCACAAGGTTACCTTTTGTTTCTCTCCCTAACATTTTGATGATGTACTTATTGTATCAATCAATAAATAATGAATAGAATATTTGGACCACATTCTTCAACCTCTCATATATCCTTTTCTCCATACAAATTTTGCATTGTATCTGTATTTTGATAGATATCCGAGCAAACTTACAGAATACCGGATTCAATGGAAAGAGCATATAAGAAGAATATGTCTGCAGAAAGGTTTCCCGTACAGGTATTGAATTATAAACCAAAAGGCAGAAAATCCATTGAAAGGCCACGTAAGATATGGCAACATCAAATCTAAACATTAAAAAAGTTATGTATGAAAATTTCATTAAAATTACTCAATAAATTTATATTTATTTGCTGTCTATTTAAAACTATTCATTTGAATTTCATTAAATTTACATTTAATGTAAGTTTATAGACTCGATCTCAAACAACAGTAAGCTGGGTTGTAAGAGGAAACAGTCAATAGCCTAATCATTCACGTAAGATGATGATAATAAATAAATTCGTATGGCTTTTATTGGTGGGGAGTCCCTGACGGAAGTTCCAAAAATTGTCATTGTCATTGCCTGAATTTGTCATTTAAGCCGTCAATGGGCCTTACGACTGTTATACTTCAGCCGGACCGACAATTTAACGTGCCCATCCGATAACACAAGATAAGATGATTATGATGATGATTTTATTAATTTAGCGTATTGCGTAGCAGCATAGAAATCCCGGGTTCAAACCCTCTCATTAGCAAAAGTTTTTTAACTAGATCACTCCCGTGTTATCAGATTGGCACGTTAAACTATTGGTCCCGGCTGAAGTATGACAGTCGTAAGGCCCATTGACGGCTTAAATTATATAATCAGGCGGTGGGACCTTCCCGCAAGAGACTCTAACAAAAGCCATACGAATTTACTTTTATAATGCTCATGAGTCTACATAATACACTTTATTTCTTCAATTCTTCAAGATGTTGTGTAGTTTTTGATGATGATATGTATTTTGAAGGAATTCAACCGTGTTCATAACACAATAAGTACGGATGATGAGGTTTATCTGTACATAATCTGTTCTCAAAATCAGATTCCATGAGTACAGCAATAGTGGGTCGCGAGAGAAGTTTCCTTGCAGAGCGTTACAAATTTTGCAGCTTCTACGAGCTAAGCTAAGGGTGAGATCCAGTCCATTTTTGGACAGAGTCCAACAGTCGAAGTGAGTCAAACATAATGATTTCTATACGTGGTCGCCGATTCCAATCCATTCTGATGTTTACCCTGTCGTGTTTTATGAGTGAGATCATCCAAAGTATTACTCGAATTTTTACTTTCCTTGCCCTATTACCATAGGTAAGGAAAGTATTGCTTTCCGAAAAAAATTGAGGTACCCCAATTTCTAAATTTCTAAATTTCTATACGTTTCAAGGTCCCCTGAGTCCAAAAAAGTGGTTTTTGGGTATTGGTCTGTATGTGTGTGTGTGTGTATGAGTGTATATGCGTCTGTGTACACGATATCTCATCTCCCAATTAATCGATTGACTTGAAATTTTAAACTTAAGGTCCTAACACTATAAGGATCCGACACGAACAATTTCGATCAAATGCAATTCAAGATGGCGGCTAAAATTTCGAAAATGTTGTCAAAAACAGGGTTTTTCGCAATTTTCTCAAAAATGGCTCCAACGATTTTGATCAAATTCATACCTCGAAAAGTCATTGATAAGCTCTATCAACTGCCATGAGTCCCATATCTGTAAAAATTTCAGGAGCTCCGCCCCATCTAGGCAAAGTTTGATTTTGGATTCTCAATTATCAGGCTTCAAATACAATTTAAACAAAGAATTTCAAGTGGAAAAGATTAAGCATGAAAATCTCTACAATAAAGGTCAGTAACATTTTCACCTAAATTTGAAAATAAGCTCGAAATTCGAGAAAATGTGATTATTTCAATTGCAAACTGTTGATTCTATTAAATCATTCACTATGAAGAGATAGCAGATCTCGTGTGTCTATAGCGTTATTGTCTTGTCACCAGCTGGCTCAGATCTTTGAATAGTAGTAGCCTTGTGATGCGCGGGAACACTAGCGTCAGGTGATCAATTTCCATAACGGCAAGGAAAGTTGTGTGAGTGCGCCACACCAGATTTTTGTTATGATTTTGTTATCAGAATAACAGATGATGATGACGATTATTAAAAGATTTATGTAACTATTTTAAGTTAGTCACACACACACATCTTTCTTGGCCGGGAGATCCCTCTTTCCGATGTAGCAGCTATAGTGTGGTCCACCTTATAATGGCAGTGGATAAAAGATAGAAGAATAGCGATGCCGATCCTCTGCATTAATTAATTATATTTTTACACTGACAAAAACATAATTGTCATCGTTGTGGACCTAGAGAAGGATAGTACCACCGGCTTTGTCGAATGATAAATAAAATAAATAAATAAATATAATTTTATTGCCGCTCAACATTACAATAGTTATGGACAACGTCAGAAATTATTGTTTAGCAAACATAGTCAACCTATATTATAACATGGAGGGTTAATGTGAGAAACACCAGTCAAAATAACATACACGGGAAAAGTACATAGAAGAAATAACATGAATACTAGAAATAATAGTATAAAATAGTTCATCTTAAAAGAATAATTTGTTGAAATTCGAAAAACTCTTTCATACTATAAAAAGGATTTCTAATTAACCAGCTATGTAGCCTATTTCTGAATAATTGAAATGGAGCTTCTATCCACTCATGTGGTAGTTTATTGAACATTCTCATTCCAACAACTTCATAGCTATCCTGAGATTTAGTCAGCCTACATAAAGGTATTTCTATATTTCCGTTACTCCTAGTGTTGTGGGAATGTATATTTCTCCTTAGATAGACAAGGATAGCAAAACCAAAGTTGATCAAATACTGTCATTATAACGTGGACATCACTATAGTCACACACACACACACACACACACACATCCTATCCTACTTGGGCCGTGAGATGTAGCGCAAAAAATTGAATGTGTCATTACAAACACATCGTCAACGATCTATACCGTAGGCCCACGGACGTTGTGTCGCCGTGTAGTGGTCGTCTTTTGTCTCGAATAAACACAACCGCCATGTAGTGATCGTGAAGGCAATTCACTCGGGAAATTGATTCCAGAAAAATACAATAAAAATATTTATATTTCATTTGAATCTTGAATTCCAAGAGGTTGAAGAATTTATTACAGCCCAGGAAACATGAAACGCAACTTTAGTAATATATATGACTGTGTCTTCACAATATACCTGATAGATTAGTAACAATATACGTAATTAATTAGAGCGGGAGATTAATTATCTGGCATGTTCATTAAAAATCTTTAATGAAGGATGATATTAGGCAAAATTACAATATTATTCCCATCCAATTAATTTCTTCCAATTCAGTAGTAGTTATGTAGTTGAGAAGTTGATATTGTGGTAATTATTCATATTGAATGAAAAAGACTAAGAAATTGTCGAAAAACCACAGATTTATTGGTATCTGTAATGACATTGATTCATCTGTAACAACACTGGTTCATTGTCAATGGTGTAACATCCGAAAACGGTCTTTCTAAGTATCAATAAATTTGTGGTTTTTTGACAATTTCTTAGTCTTTTTCATTCAATTGAGTTATTCTAGTGGGCTATCTTGTGGACTTTTTAGTGATCGACTTTTTAGAGTATATTTCACTGCTAATAGATTCATTACTGCATACCCAAATACGTCCATTCCTAACTAGAATGACAGAATTGGAATAATTCTCAGTTGGAATAATTCATCATAATAAGTAGTTTAATATGTTTCAAGACAATATGACCACTATAAACTTGTAATTATAAACTTGTAGTATTATAATATAGAAGAGAATTCTAGGATTATTGACACTCCTATCATGTTCAATACGGAATGATTACAGTGCATAAAATAAAAATTAGATATATTTCTCAATTTTTTTCAAAATAAATTGAGACTCCTAGGATCCCGTGTAAATTTCCACCAATCTCTGTATTTTTGAAACGTCGCATGATTTGATTTTTTTGGTGGACAAACGAAGAAATAATATACAAACATTATACCTGAAAAAAACCTGAGAAAATATTATAGACTGGAAATCTAGCTTTTCCTCTCTACAAGTTTCAGCCAAATTCCTCCTTTCGCGTTGTATGTGAAGGATTTATTCTCAATGGGTACCGGGTCAACAGTTTTTGATGATTTCTCAATACGAAAATGAAGGACAATAGATGCTACTGCCAGTTTGACTTGCATTTTCCCAAATCTCATACCTGAAAAAGAAAGAATAGCATTACTATACTCTATTACCTACTTACTATCAAAGAGAAACAATAGCGTAATAAACTTACGTTATTGTTTCTCTATGTTACTAATACTCTATGAACCAAATGATATAATCAATACTATAGACTTCAAAACAATACACTTCAAAATAAGTGAACCAATTTCGATCAATATCTCTTCCCGGAAAATATTTTTTGTTCCTTTCTAACTTTTCAAAGAGCTTCTCAGTATTGTATTGGAGACTCATCACACTATAGTCTGTCCATTAAAAGTAAAGACAACAACGTAACGTCTGTTAACCACACACGTGCAAAATGTATGTTGCTGTCTTCCTTCTCGATGAACAGATTATAGTGAAAAGTAGGCATAGAAGCAGAATCTGGAGCCAATACGTATTTCGCTTTAACATTCTGTTGTGGGAGGAATTATGTTAAATTTTGACACTTTCTTAGTAGCTTAGTCAATATGCATTCCAAATTCCAAGATCGTCTAGGAGCCCAGGATCGTCTAACAAGCCCTTCCTTTCAATTTACTAAGATTCTATTTGCCTACTCACATTTGATTTTAGAGAAGCCTCAATATAAATAACATAGTCCTATTTAATCTAATATTCACAATCCCTCAAAAATTACAACATTATTATTGAACGAAATCCCAATTAAGTGATGTAAATAACCCCGAAGACTTCTGCTACTGCAAATATTGACAACAGGGTAAACATCATGGGCTAGATGAGAATTCGATGAGCACTACTAAACAAAAATTATTTTTCTGCCCGATTTTTTAAATTATTTTTCTAATTAAATTTAGAATATTGCAAAATTATCATGTGAAATACCTCACAGGAATATTATGTACCTATATTTTATAAACAGATTCATGTTGTGGGAGATTTATCATAACATATTTCTATTCATATTCAACAACTCAATCACATTACGGTTATAAGGAAATCCTTCAGAAATTCATCTTTCATATCTTTTTGATGCCTCTTACTTTACTACTGGATGGATTCATTGAGAGTCTGCTTTCTTTGTACAGTTTCAAATCAACTAATGGAGGGATAACCAAATGCTGATTGAATGGCTCTACATGGAATATTCATAACCGGGCTGGTCCGTTTCTCATTGATCTGTCTTCATTCACCAAAATCTCCAACTCCCGATAGCTATGAATTATATTCATTTCAATTTTGAGTGATTTTTTCTCAAGGACTTTAAGTATCTTGACTCATTAAAAGACTTTCATGGTATCTTAATCTCAACTAATTATGGATTTCATGTTTAGGTCTATCAGAGAGAAGTCAGTACCTTACTCTTTAAGATCTTCCCTTATCTCTGGTTCTATATATATGAACGAGCTTGGACGTTCATGTTCATTTCATGATCGATCTAATCGATCTAATATGGAAGTTGATTTTCTAGAATCTTACGACTGTAATGATATATTCGGGCCAAGCAGCATGTGGCGTTTTTGAGACGAGTCTGCAGGGCAGGAAGCTCTCCGATTGGCTGATTAACAGCTGATTCCCGAACGCCAATCAAACAATCGAAAATTCCTGCCCTACAGACTCGTCTGGAGAACGCCTCATGTAGCTTGGCCCCAAGATATCATCACAGTCGTATGAGTTCAGATTCTAGAAAATCTAGTTTCAGCTGATAATCAACCAATAGGAGAGCTTCCGGCTCTGTTGACTCTTCTGAAAATCGCCTCATGTGGCTTGGCCCTAAAATAACATGACTCTCGTGTAATGGGTTCAAGATCCTCAAAAATCAAGTTCTATATAATACAATCTGTATTAGTTTAATCGTAGTTCTGTATAATCGTAAAAAATTCAATATAGCTCGATCAGCTCAACTGAATCAACTAAAAATATTGGTATTTTCTTGTGAAATTTGTACTTGATTTAGCAGCCTTCCACCTTGTTCTATTATGAATAGGAATGGAATTTTATTTTCAAAGTAATTTCATGAAATACTACAATAATTTATCTTCAAATAAAGCAGCAACCTCTTTTTATGTTTCATTGGAACCAATGCAAATAAAATATTCTATTCAATGATGGAAATCAATGAGAAATTGCATTTATTCAAATGCTAATCAAGGCTGTTCGGGACACTTTTTCATTATTTAAATTGGATAATCTTTTTCGATATAATTGTTAAGATCATTATAAGGGTGAGAAAAAGTGGCAACTGAAATTTTTTAAGTGGTCTAATAAGCGAGTTATGGGTTGTTGAAGTGCTAACTTCCCAGATTCCGTTTTCTTTCCAGATCATGAACGGCTACGACTATATTATTAGAACTTCTCTTTAAAATTCAAAAAATGTATCTTTTGCAAACAAAACAAGTTAGGCTATTTCCCATATCGTTCATAGATAAAAAAAAAACATTTTTTGTAAATTCGATAACTTTTTCATTTTGACATCAATCATGAAAAATCGCACATTAGAACAAAGACAATGATATTCTGAATGTATTAAACGAAAACTCCGATGAAAAATTTGAAACCGTTTAAATGATCTGGAAAGAAAACGGAGCTTAACACTTCAACAACCCATAACTCGCTTATTAGACCACTTAAAAATTTCAGTTGCCACTTTTTCTCATTCTTATAATGATCTTAACAGTTATTTTGAAAAAGATTATCCAATTTAAATAATAAAAACCCATAACTCGCTTATTAGACCACAAATTTCAGTTGCCACTTTTTCTCATTCTTGACAATTATATTGAAAAATATTATCCAATTTGAATAAAAATAAAAAGGTGTACCGAACCGCCATAATGAATAATCATTAATTGAACGAAAATCAAGAAATTTCGTTACCGCTTTAAATTTGGATATTTGTTTAATAATAATTATTATTCTATTCAAATATTACAAACTCACCTATGCAGTTCCTTGGTCCCTCTCCAAAAGGCAGGTACGAGTAAGGAACAATTTTGTGTTGATTTTCCTTGCTGAAGCGTTCTGGGATGAAATTTTCTGGATCAGGAAATAGTTGAGGGTCATGATGGAGGCCGTAGACTGGAATGACCACCATCGTGTCTGCCGGCAGGATTTTGCCATCTGGCAGTTTGTAGTCTGATCTGCTCTGTCTCTGCAGAATCGGAACTGCAGGATGTTTTCTCAGCGTCTCTGTTGAATGGAGTAAAAAAATCGGTTCTATGAATATTAGAAATTGATCGTTTCAATCACGAGTGAAAATCGGAATGATATTTATGAGTGAATTGTTTTGGGAATTGGGGTATTGTTTTGGGAAGTGTTTTCATTTCCAATACAGTAAATGTTCATGTTTCTTATTCAATATTATGTTGTACATCTCATGAAAATTGTAGCAATAGATTTGATTCGATTCTGGAAAGATATTGATAATCGAAGCTCGGGAATGGGACAATTTTGGACTGTTGCCCTCTCCCAATAATTATTGTACAGTGTACTATTTGTGCCTGTTTCGTAAATTGGAGTAATTAAATTGATAGGATTTCTCAACGATTGTGGAATGGAATCAAATCATTGATAATTATTGGATTGCATTCATTGATCAAATGTTGAAACAGAGTAACAAATAGCATTTTTAATTTGCACTTTACTGAAAAAGTCACGGAGTTGAAGGTATTTGCCGTGTTATCAGAGAGTCTTTGTAGATTTCAATCCCATATCAAGGGGTCACATTATAATAATACTCTCTGACATGCAATATCTGACAGAAATTTATTTGCATTAATAGATTTCCAATCGTTTACAGATATTGGAAGCTACCAAAAATGTTAGATTTCAGGATTGATATTTCCCTTGTGGCTCTCATGAAAGCGTATATAATTCAAGTTCCATTCCATTCGATATACTGTATTGTTCATTGAAAGTCTGATCATATTATGCAATCTGTGATAAATATATTTTAGTTAGAATGATTTTCATTCATGGAAATATGTATTTCATTTTATTTCGAGCATATTTACAATTTTATTTGTATCAATCTATTCCTTATTGTTAGCAACAATACTAAACTGACAATAATCATAAGTCTCGTATTCAAAACATGTATATTGTGGCCATTTAAAATTTAGTTTTCCAAGTTTGATTCCATCTTTTATCATGATTAATCCCTGATGACTAATAAAAAAAAATTGTCCAAGACATCATGAAAACTGAGTATCTCACCACTCAAAACCATATCAAGGTAAGGCAAATGAAGGAGAACATCGTAGGACAGATCTCCACTTGCAGCTTTCAGTTCTTGGTACAGTTTCTCCTGAATTTCAGGATAGGAAGCTAGTTCGTAGAACATGAAGCCTAGAGTCACCGACGAGGTCTCAAAGCCCGCCAGCACAAATACAAAAGACTGGGCGGCAATTTCCTCCAAAGTTAGAGTCAGTTTTTCACCTGAAATGCATGAAATCAATCAGTTTGATCATATAATAATAATATGTTTGTAATAAGCTAATAATATGCTGTACAAATCTACACACAGAAAACATATAAATACCACGAGTATATTATATATTTATACTACGAGTATATTACTAAATCTATCTACTTTATTTTGCTAATAGGGTTGCGAACATCTCGTGCTTTTTTCAAGAAATAAAAAGATAGTTCTCCACATTATTTATTCAATTATTACGGTTGATTCCTATATGAGCTTTTAGTTTTCACGTGGATAATGGGGAGTGCATGAGTGATTTGATAGGATGATCAAACGTCCATGCCTACAAGCGGGATTCAAACCTACGACCAGGTATCGCTAGCAGACCATAGTCGTCTCGGCTAACCTGGCCAGCATGGAGAGATGATTGATAATTTATGTGAATTGTTTAAAGTGAGAGATTTTTCTTTCCAATCGGAAACGAAATTATGTAGACAATTTTTACAACACTTAATGACAAGTCTACTTGGAAAATCTGATAAAATGCTTAAGAAACGAGAAAAATAGGTAAAAAGGAACTCTCGAAACCCTCAGTTTCGTCTTCCACCTAAACCTGTGAATCGAATACAAACTTTCACTATAAGAGTTCAGCGTTAACATTCAGTTATTAGCATTCAGCTTAAAGTTGATTGGTTCTTGGAATAAATAGATAAAATAACCCTCATATTCCTAAATTACCGTTCTCAGGGCAATAACATAAAATCGATGAAGGAGTAGCTGACTTGATAGTCACGCCTCAAGAACCAAGGAGCTCTCTGATTGGTCAATGAGTTGAACAGTCGCCATTTCACCTTCACAACTCACTACCAATGGAAAGCAAGCATCTAGAGAATGTCACGTGCCAGTCATTGTCCAATGAGACTGCTTGTTGGATTTGGGGCGTGGCTTACTCGCTTACATTAGCATAGCCACTGTTTTATCATTTATGTCTTGAGTAAGGTCTGTTTTCCCTACAAGAATAATTTTTCTCTAAAATACTCGAAGTGAACTAACTTATTTGTTCTTCAAACCAATCACAATAATTATGAATTTCCATAGTGTTGACATGACTGTTCTGCTATCAATATTCTTCGAATAGATTTTTAATTAGATTGGAGTTCTTTATTTATGTATGTTACAATATTTACTGGCTCATACACTAAATTACAGACTTACTTGAAATTATAGAGTAATGACTCTAATAACAATAATTTGAATTTAATTATAAGAAAATTTATAATATTTCCAGGATTGAGAGAGGGATGAAAGCTTCAATTTATATGACGGTATTGCTAATTAGTCAACGAATTTTACAAAGTATAAAAAAAATTTATCAATGAGAATAAAGATTAAATGCAATTGGAATAACGTTTATATAATATTGTGATGTAACTTCATGAATCGGCAGTGTTTCAACAAATAATAATTGCTGATTTTCTGAAAAGGATATAAAATATAGATAGTAATAGTTATATTATAGATAGTTATATTCAGGGCTTATCCTACAAGTAACTGAATAGTGTTTTTTCTGGCTCTAAATTTTGTAAAATTACTCAAAAATTTTCCAATTAATGGTGATTTAAGTGTGATATTTCCGTTTTTTATTCTGTTTTCAAAATTTGAAAATCTTTCTTTCCGTCGGTTTTGAGTGAAAATGGACTAAATTTCAGTAAAGTGAAATCATAACCCTATTTTGGACTTATAAAATGTTATCTAAATTTGAGAGAGAAATAGTACAAGGAGTATCCTTAGTTTTTCTCTCCCAATCAGTGCTTCTTTGTGAAAAATATGGATAAATAAACAAAAATAAATAAAATAAAAATCAACAAACGAGCAGTTAGAGTGACTCTAACTGAAGGGCAGAAAAAATTGTGCTCAATAGCGCCAAATTGTTAAATAAGGCCCATACAGGTACCATACATCTGAACATAATATATTTAGCAATGAACTTCTCTTATCAAATTTGAAAAAAATGATATTACCTTCTTGTAGTTTCTCGTTATGCCTATCTTTATTATTAGTGAAGGAACTCTCCTTCATATCAATCAACAGCTGCATAAAGTCCTTACGCGTTATCTTCATTCTCTCTCTGTATTCAATATTTTTCCTTACTAATCTCATAAAGAAATTCTCTACAGGCATTGGAGTCAATCTGATACGCAGGTGAATGAGAAAGTCTTTGCATACCATGCTCATCACTGTCTTCGTATACTGGAAAAAACTCGGTTTCAACATCATCTCAGTCATATGCTTCATCTCAGAATTCTCATCATTAAAGTTGTTCCCTTCCAAACCAAGAGCAACATTGGAGATCACATCGAGTCCAAAACGGGCCGTGAGATCTTTCATTTCAACGCTCCCATCAGTGGACGCTTTTTGCACCGCGTACTTCTTGAGATCCTCTGATAAATCTTTGACTGTATTGTACATCGTCTTCATTTTCCCACTAGTGAACGTTGGACTCAGTTTGTTCCTCAGGCTTCTCCAGTAATCTCCTTCGATCGAAAACAAATGTCCCGATAAAGGGTCATTCTCCAAATTGTGATAGACTCCTCTATCAAGAAATGACGAGAAATCTTTCACAAGGATATTCTTGATGAGCTCTGTATCCCTCACCAGCAAGGATCGTTTGAATAATGTGTAGTAACCCAAATAATCTTTGCCTCGACCTCTGTCGTAGAACTCCTTGAATAGTTCGGCTGTACTTAATTGGAAAGTTGCGAGTCTACTGACCGAACCAAATGGGAAGCTGCCAGGTATGGTAGGAATTCCAAGATTCTCCCAAAAATTTAGTTTTCTCTTGAGAAATAAGAATATGAATAGCAATGTTGTCGTGAGTAATGTGGAGATGATCCAGCCCCAGCTACCAATCATTAATGAACTCATCGTGAGTGATGCGAGAGCTATTCTCAGTCTGACCTGAAAATCCTGTAACAAACAACAAATCGTGTGAAAAAAAACAATGTTTCAAAACACGATGCATTTTCTACTCAACACTGTTTTTGAATCATTTTCTCAATATAATTTTGTTTTAAATACAGTACAAATAATAACAATTCATAATTCGCTATAATATCACTGATGTGATTGTTTATTATTCAATTTAATAATGAATAAATTAATAAGCAGCTATTTTAGGTTCATCGAGAAATCGTCATTATTTTCAATTATTACAAATGGAAACATTAACATCTCAGTTTCTTCATAATAAAAATTTGAAACATTTGGGAAGATATAGAAAAAAATAAGACTTAGGTGATGTTTACATTGTTCACGGCATTGATCGGTTTGATAGTGTTTTGGTAATACGATTCTGCTTCGCAATCCTCTATTATTGACTTCACTTTTGTTGTAGTGATAATCTCTCCGCTATAAGTGGGATTGAATAAAAATACAATAGTAGAACTTATTCCAGTATTGTGAACAATGAATAATTGGTTTTTGGAATAGAGGAGCCGCAATATGTATAAAGATCTCAAAGATGAATCAGAATTATTAATGAATGAAATGAAGGAGTTTCATTGAGAAATCAATCATTGATTCTCTTTTAACATTCTAGTCATTTGTCTCTACTCATAGAAATAAGTTATTAATTTAATAATAAACGGATACCTTTCATTTTTTTGAAAAACAAACCTGTGACTCTGATTCAATATCTATTAATTTCGACTCTGAAATTCTAAAATTCCCATGAAAACTGAATAATTTCAGAAGTTTCATAATTTTAAGAAGTTGTTGAGACAAAATCATCGAACAATTTCTTCAAAATCTCTGATTAAGTATTATCACAATTTATTGTATCATTCTAGATATCAGTATAAAGCTTAAGAAATAGAAAACTATACTATAAACATGAAAAAAAGGAATTCAATGATAGGATATCATCATAATAACTTCGTATTGTACATAGTCATATGAATCGAATCCTCAGCTAGTGCCTTCTTATCGGTAATCGGTGAGATATTACCATAGAGAAACAATAGCGTGAGTCCCATGGTATAGGGCGTTTATGTCGCAGCTTTTACTGTTCTTTCAAACCGATTACTGTCGATTATTTTCGATTTTTACTGTTTTGACCGGGTAAGAGTGTATGAACGGCACAATATGAGAGACTACCAGCGTCATAAAGCTTCACAGGAAAGAATTACGTGGACTATCAGCTTGAGATAACAGTAGAAGTTGCAACATAAACGCACTATACCATGGGATATCTACTTATGCTATTGTTTCTCTATGATATTACTTCTAACATAGGAACCTTGAAACGATGGTGGAAAACCCCTGTGAACCAGATTCACCTCTCAAAATAGTATTTAGATTGGTTATCATTGTTAAAATTAGTTGTCAAAATTCATTCAAATGAAATTTAATGCCCTCCTACAAGAATACGTACTGAAAACTGGGTTCACTGAGAACTAGGCCTACTGGAGTACTTCCGAGTACACCCATAGACCAAACAAATCTCTTGATCTGATTCTCTTGATGAAGACACATTTCAGATCAGCAATGTATACTTTTATTAAAATACAAGTGATATATTCAATATGATCCAACAAACGAGAGGTATGGAGTTGGTACTACAGGGGCTCACTGCTTGGAAATAGAATAAAATATTGACAATAAAATAATTAACAATGCGACATTTGCTCTTTCTTGGTCTTTGTTTCATCAGCTGTTGCTTTTTCATGCTTTAAAGCCTATTAAATCATTATAATTACTATGTTTTATTCGTGATTTAAAAACTGGCGAGGCTATGATGAAGCAGCTCCATGATAAAACAGAAAAAGAAATCATCAAGAAATGGATGGCAAGGGTTTGCAAACTGAAGTCTTCTGACATTAAAGTAAAAAAGGCACGAAATGAGTTCTACAAGTACTTGATGAAGCTGACGAGAACGGCTTTGAAGCATGGAAAAGAAACAGCTGATGAAACAAAGACCAAGGAAAAGCAAATGTCGTACAAGAGCACTTGGTCTCCTGTTAGAAGAACGTATGTTGCTAATTATTAACAATAATTTATTGAAGACCTCGAAGTTTCAAATCATAGAATCCTTGTCGACTTCATACAATATCTCTAATCTCCACCAATACTATTCAACCATGTAGATCTCGACCAATCATATTCAACCATGTAAATCCCGCTCAATGTAGTTCCACTCATGATTTTTCCCCCACTAATTTACATTTTCATTGTAAAGGAGTAATCAATCAAATTCTATTGGAGACATTTCCCAATTTCCATTCCCATTACAAATGAGTAATCAATCAAATGCTATCAAATACAGTACCAATTTTCCCAATCAATTTCAGGTAAATTCATGTTTCCAAAAACACTCAGACATAATAGACAACATTATAGGTTAATAAAAACTGAGATTCACTTACCTCTTTTGAAGTATCACGAGTTCACGACAGTTTTGCTTTGAACGGTTTTGCACACTTGACTCAAATCATTTCCATCATTCGCTTTCATTCAGCATTAGACATATCATTACAGTACACACGCTACCTGTTGTTACCCTTGAAATCTAAACGCTATACTCATACTAAACTCATCAATAAATTAGCTAAATTGTAAATTACAGTTCAACCAACTTTTTGACATTGACATTCAAACTGAATGTGTGCAATTCCAAAACTATTCCATTTCATGACTATTGTTACATAACCACGTAGGCACATTTCCAGAGACACATCGCATGATAAGATGGGCTCACATTATAAGACACGGTCTGTATTTATTACACATTTATCCATATAATTACTCTTTCAAACAAGCATCCATGTAGGAAACATTTCTGCTTATCACTTATGAAATTGACGAAAAAATGGAATACAATGTGAATAGTATAATATCCATATAATTACAAAGAGTACTCTTCCAAACAAACATATATCCTACATCCGTGTGGGAAATACTTCTGCTTATCCTTAATACTCATAAAATTGACAAAAAATGTTTTGAAACTATGGAGTCTTATTCATAATACTATTGTGTATCATATTCATATCATTCAAACGATCTTTGCAACTAGTTATTCTTACCATTCAGTAGCTAACTCCAATCACAAAATATTTTTAAAAATGTGGCATGCCAATTGACCGAATCCCAAACGACCGAAAAGCTATATTTTCCAGAACAGCCGAAATAGTATATTTCGCACCTAGAGCAGAAAATGAGATTTTTCCGGCTCGAAATCGGTTTTCAAGTCCGAGGCCGTAGGCCGAGGACTAGAAAAGATTGAGAGCCGGAAAAACATTTTTGCTGTGGTGCAAACGATATTTTCTGCCACACTACAGGTATTGCTGACAAAATGAATAAAGAATACAAAATAAAGAATACTCGTTATCGTACCTATCTCCTGATTTTAGTGGTAGAAGATTTGCAGTCAGGATTTCAGATTCTTTTCAAATTTCACTTAGAATATCACGGGTGTCGTCATCTTCAAGCATTTTTGAAAATTTGGAATGCGCTAATCAACAATAAATAATTGAATGAAAATGGTTGCGAAGCAAATGCTGAATTAGTTTGATTCGAAATTCGAACTGAAATAATGGCGACTTCAGATGATGAAAGTTGACACTCGCCCGATCTAGCGGATGACTTATTAACTACGGACTTCCATGTTAGTGGCTGGAAAGAGAACTCTTTCCGGTCTAGGCCGGAAAGAAACCTGTTTCTTACGTCAGACGAGAGTCGTCTGCAAACAAGGTCTTTCAGATCTACGTAGGGACTGGAAAACAGCTGCTTTCTGTGCAGTGTGGCGAAAACTACTTTTTCCCATTCGACAAAATTTATGAAATATTGAAACTGGAACTTTCTCATTCAGTCGAATCCCAAATAACCGAAAACTATTATGAATTTTCCTAATCGACAGAAAACGTTGTTTGTCGCATTGAGCCGAAAGTGTTGAGAGTCCCATCTGAACGAAAGTGATAGGTTTCCCAAACGACCGAAAATTTCTCTAGTTTGTCGCAAATGACCGGAAGAATTCGGCCAAATGGGAAAATGAATTTTCCGGCTGGATGGGAATCCTATCACTTTCGGTCGTTTGGGATTCGGTCGATTGGAGCCCCACGCGAAAAAAAACTATCGTTAAAGGTGAAACAAGGGTGAATCATTACCGAATACTTTTTTCATTCTGATGAATATATTTTACTAATTTTGGGCACAAAAGCTCATTCAATGGATACTTGATCATCAAAGGGTATCAATACTTAATGGATAAAGGAATTGATGTTCTCAATTGAGACTTGAAGTACCGGTAGTAGAATAGTTTCAGTGCCGGTTGTACAAAAGCCGGTTAAATTTTAATCGTGATTAATTTCACGAGAACCAATCATTGAAGCCATCTTTTCGAAAACGCCTACCCTGATTAGTTTTCGTGAAATCAATCACGATTGAAATTTAACCGGGTCATGGTGTTATATGTTTCCTAGTAACTTCATATAAATTGATTTAGTATAAATTGAAACAACAAGAATTCCTCATCCACATTTTTTTGGTAGTAAAGGTTTCCAGATCTGTCTTTAATATATTTTTTCGTGATACGAAACGAGAAACGATCCACTTATCACCCTGAGAAACTTAATTGTTGAAGTTCAACACTTCATTCGCTTAGTCCTGATTCATTCAACGTTATTAATATTGTGAAAAAAACGCTTATAACTCTGGAAATATCTTCAGTGTCTCTATTAACAAACTGGATAAACTCCTTGTTTCTCATACAAAACCTTATACCGGTACTGTTTGTCTTATCTTTAATATCACTCATACACAAGTGGCTCAATCTTGCAATAAAAACTACTGTGATATAATGTAATGATCATTCCATGTGAAGTTTTTATAAAAAAATCACTTGAACTTGCAAAATTACAAGTTTGCAATCAAAACTACAGTACCATGTAGTGATCATTCCATGTAAAATTCAAATTCTGAAAACTTTCTATAAGGCGAGTGTTCACTCCTTAAAAACTATGGATTGACAGAAATTTATCATGACTTGCTGAACGGAAATGTTTCTTACATCTTACTTCACTCCTAAAAACTATGGACTGACATGGATTTATCTTACATCTTACATCACTCCCGTTTAAACCAAAAAACCAAATATTTACATGGATTTTATCGTGACTTGATGAACGGAAATATATCTTACATCACACCTGTGAATGCTCTTTTGTAAATTGATTTGGATTGTGGAGAAATCATTATTTATGAACTCAGATGCTCACGGTCCTTGGAACGAATCTTATATGCAGGCCATCTTTTGGACTGTTGAGGAAAAGTGCAGGATTAAAGGTGACAGTTGGTGCTGATTTCCCAGTTGATTCCACGCTGAATTTTGACAGAATTGCGAAGAGACCAAGTTTCACAGTAAACATTGCGAAACGTTTACCTACGAAGAGAACAGTGAATCAAAACATAAACTTTGTTTGAATTTTAGTATAGTTGCTTCCAGAATACTTCTGAATTTACTTTTGAATTCTATAGGAATAAGACATAAATAGCAGTGAATCAGAACACACATTTCATCCAAATGTCGGTACATTTTCATTAAAATACGACAAAATAAGCATTGGATCAGAATACGCATTTATCCAAATTTCAGTATAATTTCATTCAAAATACCGTTCATTTAGTTTTATGCATAATTGTTATGCTAGGATATAGAGTATTAAAAAAATTCTTCCATGATTCAATACGAGATACAAGTAATAACGTTTGATGGAATTTTATATCAAATATCCTCCACTGTGTTTAATATTTTCACGAATTATAGATGACATATCATTCATGAAGTGTTAAATAATTTTGGATCTCGGATGCATCAATATCACAAATTAAAATATCTCTAGACGTATTATCACGATGTCGTCATGCCTCATCCAAATCTTCCTTATTACAGTTGAAAGATTGTATGGAAATTGTAATTTATACAATATACATTTCTCTAATTGGTGAAAGTTCCAGGTCAGATCAGGAGACAGATCCAGTTACCTCAAATATGTTCTAATTTATAGAGCTCAAAATTCATAATTGAATAACATCTTCTGGTAATTTAATTCAAATTTTATTCTCACTCAAAATTTTTACGGTTGTCACTCAAAGTATAGCTATATATTTCGAAAGAAATTCTTCAAGTAAAATCCAAATTGATTGCTAGCAACTGTGACTGTAGCGATGAATTTGGTTTTTCGTTCAATAACTACAATTTCATTAACAATAGAATCAACGTAATATCTTATTATAATAGAAAACTACTTGTACCCTCTTCACATTTTTTCATAAAACATAACTACAATAATTCACAGTATTAGTTCCAAGTAATTTTCTACTATAATATTTTTTATTAATTAATTGATAATTATTAATGATATAATAATTGTAGCCCTATTAACATAATTTATTAGACAATGTAATATAATACTTCTTTCCATTTCTGAAATAAAAAGTTTCGAAGTTTCTCAAAGTTGAAAATTAGCTTTTATTAGTTCTCATTGAAAAGATGAATGATGAATTACATTGCTTTGAATTAATTGAAATCCCTCTCATTACAATAATAAACACTTCATATAAATATCAATTGTGAGTCGAAAGAGGCAAATCTGCCTCATCCTTGAAGGCAAAAGAAGAAGACGTTCTGATTAAATTGATAGCTTACCCAAACAGAATCGTGGTCCTTCACCAAACGGTAGGTAGCTGAATGGAACGATTGGATGAGAAGGTGAGTCCTTGTCAAATCGCCCGGGATCAAACTTGTCCGGGTTGGGGAAGAAGTGTGGGTCACGATGCAGTCCATAGTTGGACACGTTAATACGAGTTCCCTTCTTGATGACAAAACCATCTGGACATTCGTAGTCCTTGATGCACTCCCTGATCAGTACGCCGGCTGGAGGGTACTTCCTCAGCGTCTCTGTAAATTAAAAATTAATTTTCTCAATATTCTGAATCTGAGTTATGAGTTTCCCAAATGAAACAATGAATATGTATAAATAAAACACAATAAATCTTACAGCACCCTTTATTTTAAAAAAAAACTTTAAGAAATTGTTCAACTATTTTAAAGTTTTTTTTTTAAATAAAGGGTGCTATAAGATTTATTTTGTTTCATTAATTTAAAAGTAGCCCATGTCAATAAGTGTTTTAATGAATATGAACTATGAAGATTAATAGCTTCAGAACAACTAGATATAGAGATGATTAATTAAACGTAGAGGAACTTCATTACTTCAGATACTTTATTAGGATAACTCAGTTGTTGAGAGAAGACTAACCAGATAACAGGCATTCGAATAAAGTTTTTATCTTAGTGGGATGTCAGCCTCTCCATCCTTGCATTAGGAAATAACAAAAAAATAGTCTAAGCCTTTTGTTCATATATTATTTGTTGTTCAGACACTGTGTTACTTGTAAATATTTGAAAAAAACACTTACTTTTCTTGGAGTATTGAGGAATTTATTTCACTCCTGAGGAGGAGCTTCATCAGCAGGCAATATTTACAAGAAACACAGTGTCTGAGCTACAACAAAGTTTTTATAGTGTTTCATCATGGAAAGCAACATCAACTTAAATTTATGTTTAGTGATTTATTACCGGTGAGAGATAAATTTCACCATTTATTAGATTGATCTCTATGAAGAATCAAGCCGGATGTACACATAATATCGGGGGACCGAACTTTGCTCTGGAGTTTAAAAGCATAGAAAAATTGTAACGAAAGATTGAATTCATAGTTTATATTTATTTATTCATTTTCTCAGTCGTACAATTATTTTACAGTTATATGAGGAGGCACAACAGGCTCATGCCCAAAGCTGTCCCTTTTCAAATTTATACTACAGTCCAAATCAAAATCTAGGTTAAGCTACTATCAAAATAAAAATTTATCCACACTTCAAAAAACAAACACAGCATAAATAGATATACTGTAAATTCGATTTAGAATAATATTATTATGTTTGCTACAATATTTGATAATATACTATGAACTATTCTACACTAACAGCATCTTGTTACTATTTTGGACTTTCTGAAGTAAACATGTTTTCTAATAGAAAGATAAATAAACGGTAATAGATTTTTCTTGCTGAATTTTTCTTCTTGTGAGATCAGCTAAATGATCCCACAGATACACTCGTTCACTCACTCCCATTACGGTATCGACAGATGACGAAATTTCCAGCTGTTTTTCCAAGGATGTATTTATCCTTTTTATGTCCTTCAGCGAGTTATCCCAGGGCTGAGACCTAGTGTAATCGATTTTTCATATCATAAACCTACTTTGTTCCAAATTTCATGAGAATCGTTAGAGCCGTTTTCGAGATCCGGTCACATACAGATATATTATATATAAACATAAAAACATCTAAACATATAAACAGAAATTGCTCGTTTAATAGTATAAGATGTATCAGAGCAAGGAGAAAAAATAGCATGAGTAGATATCCCATGATATAGGTCGTCTATGTTCCAAATCTCAAGCCGATTATTGTTATCTCAAGCAGTCAATTTCTGTCGACTACTGTCGATTATTACTGTTTTTAACCAGGTGAGAGTGTAAGAACAGCACATTATGAGAGACTACCAGCGTCAAATAGCTTCACAAAGAATAACTGCGTGAACTTGACAGTGGAATTTGGACAATCTGATTCTAATCTAATCTTATCCAAGGCTAGGCGCACACCAGTTAGTCAAGGCAAGACAAGACATGATCAGACACGTTTAGTCACAATACTTCACATAGTTGCTGATCAAGACATGTCTAATTGCAATAACTACCAGTGTGAGTTGCGTCATAAGTAAACATGTGAAGTATTGTGACTAAACGTGACTAGTCTTGTCTTGACTAACTGATGTGCACCTAGCCTAAGACTGTACAAAATTTAGGTCTGTACTCATCTAAGTCTATAGATCGTATTTTTAAACTTTTGGAAACTTGCCTTGAAAAACAGCATCCAAGTATTCCATGCTCTGTATCTGCTCGAAGGTGACGTTTTCAACTGCGAGACCCGAGGCGTCGATCTCGTGACACAGTCGCTGTTGAATGCGGCTGTCAAGCGCCAACTCGTGCAGGCAGAAGGCGATTGTTGAAGACGATGTCTCGTGTCCGGCCAGGATGAAAATAAACGTTTGCGCAGCTATTTCTTCCACTGACAAACCTGCCGTGCCTTCAAAGTGTTCACAACTCACGTTAAAGTTCACAACAATAAAATTTACCTAGATGAGTATGTTAACGTCTTGAAAATCAATGATAATTCAAAGTCCACACCGACAATTTATTTATAGAGAGGTCCACGTTATAACGGTAGTGGAGAAAGATAGAATAACAAATAGTGAGTAGATTTTTGATTTTGTATTCAAATTTTTTAAATAAGTGCAATATTTCTAAAGTTTTTAATTTATTGTGATACATTCTGTGATTCATTAAGAGTCTAAAATCAACCTTCAAAATTTTAAATCATTATTCCTGGACCGAAAATCAAGTGACAAAGCAGTGTGAGATTATATAACCTTATCTTTTGGACAACATTAACATTTTATCAAAATTTTTGGAGAAAAATAGTACAGGCTTAGCCAAGATTTTCCTCCAATGTCATATTTGTATTATGATTATAGTATCTTATACAATAAAATAAAGAAAAATAAAAAAAAATGGAAGAACAGCGTTGTCAGTTCTCTGCCTTGTCACTGTCTTCTATAGAGGATAGCTGATACTGGTATCTTCTTCTGCTAGTGCCTATTCGATCCGAATATTGGCGATCAGCCTGACTATGGTTATCTTATTTACAGCCATCCTGAAAAGTTCTGTTGTAGTTTTGGAGAACCAGGTACGCAGGTTTTTCAGCCATGATATTCTCCTTCTTCCTGGTCCTCTTCTGCCATAGATCTTTCCTTGGAGAACGGATTTCAGCAGGCCGTATTTTACTTTTTACTTCATTACGCATTATATGGCCAAAATATGCAAGCTTCCTGCTCTTGACGATGTTCATCACTTCCAAATCCTTATCCATTCGCTCCAATACATCTTTGTTGGTCACTCTGTCCATCCATGAAATTCTCAACACTCTTCTATACAGCCACATCTCAAAAGCCTCGAGTCTTTTTTCAGTTGACTTGGTCAATGTCCATGACTCCATCCCATAGAAGAGTATTGAGAAAATGTAGCAGTGGAGGAGTTTGATTTTGATGTGCATATTAAGGTTGTGACTCTTGAACAGTTTTTCCATCTGATTGAATACAGCCCTCGCTTTTTCTATTCTGCATTTTACCTCTTGAGAATGATCCCATTTCTCATTGATCAAGGTTCCCAGATACGTGAACTGTTGCACCCTCTCTATCGGCTTGGTGTTAAGCATCAAGTCACATCCTCTCACTGCTCCCTTACTTATCACCATGAACTTTGTTTTGTTTACATTTATTTCCAAGCCATATTGTTCACTGACGCCTCCTATCTTGTTCACAAGCTCCTGCAGGCTGTTCATGTTGTCAGCGAAAATTACAGAATCATCTGCATATCGGATGGGGAACGCGCCACCTTAGTCCTCCAACACACCCAGAACCTGACAGGAGTGGACAGCGACTATCTCATCCATCGACACCGTACGCCAGCGACAGGGAAAGACTGTTTTGAAAGAGTCTCGAATTGGCGTGTGCGTTAGGCGCCAAAACCGGACACTTTTACATTCGTACAGACACAACAAAGTCAGACACATCGAATCTCTGACACTTCCAAAAGGTATACTTCTTGGACGGACTGTACTACGCAGAGCTGTCTGGGTTTCCAAACAAAGACTGATTTTTAGTGCTAGGATGGATGTGTCTGACTTTGACGGTGGTGTATCTTGACATCGCCCCATCGGATGTTGTTCAAGCTTTCTCCATTTAATAATACTCCCATTTCAGTATTCTCAAGGGCCTCCCTGAAGATTTCCTCTGAATAAAGATTGAATATCAATGGTGAAAGGATGCAGCCCTGCCTAACGCCTCGAAGAATGTCAACTGCATTGGTCTGCTCCTCTGCACTGATCCTTATAGTAGAAGACTGATTCCAATACAGGTTTTGAATGATTTGAAGATCTTTCTCATCCATTCCTGTGCTCCTCAAGATCTCCATCATTTTCACATGCTGAATCCTATCGAATGCCTTCTTGTAATCGATGAAACATGAGAAATCATTACAGTTCATGTCTCTACAGCGTTGGAACAAGACCTATAGACAGAACAAGGCATCTCTTGTACCAACTCCCTTCATGAAGCCGAACTGTGTGTCTGCGACTCTTTCTTCACAAATCTTGTAGATTCTCCAATGAATAATTTTGAGGAAGAGCTTCAATAAGTGACTCATGAGGCTGATGGTCACCACATGTCTTGGCTCCCTGTTTCTTAGGCAATATTATAAATTCGGAAATCAGCTATTCATCTGGGATGCTTCCAGAATTGTATATTTGATTGAATATATTGGTCAAGAATTTTATTGATTCATCGTCTAAAAGTTTGAAAAATTCTGTATGCACCCCATCTGGACCCGGAGTCTTCCCTTCTCTCATGGCACCAATAGCAGCCTTGACTTCATCCACCATGATACTAGGACCAGACATATCCTGAACTTGCATTGCAGGTGATTCTCCTCTTTCATCAAAGAAAGAGGTCCACATACTTCTTCCAAGCCTCCTTAACAGCCTCTCTATCAACTATCAGATCTCCTGCATCAGTCACAAGCCTCCCAACAGTTCTCCTCTTCAGCCTTCCTGTCAGCTCTCTCACCCTTCTATGTACATTGACCTTATCAAACTTGCTCTGGCAGAACTCAATCTGCTGGCACTTCTCCTCCAACTCTTTCTCCTTTGCCTCTCTTATCTTTCTTTGGATGGACCTCTTTAAGCTCTTGTAAGTTGGAGGATTGTTCTTTTGTTTTCTCCTTTCCTCCGTGAGTGACAAAATCTCATCAGTCATCCATGATTTGTGTCTCTTTCCATCATCCTTGAGATATTCATCCTTGATCTTCCTTGTTGCCTCTGCAAACGCCCCAACCTGATCCCGCGTATTGACAACTTCCTCCTCAATCTGCCTGCACCTATCATTGATGTCATTCTTCACTTGGTCTTTAAGTGTGCTGTTCCTAAGCTTCTTGAAGTCATATCGTGGACATTTTCTCCTTTGTATAGCCTTGAGCTTTATCCTATATTCTCCTATAAGTGGGTTGTGATCTGACTGCAAATCCGCACCAGGATACGTTTTAACACTTGTGAAGCTGTTTCTATATCTTTGGTTTACCAAGATATAATCTATCTGATTACGGATAATATGATTTCCTCCATCATCTCTAGGAGACGTCCAGATATAGAGTCGTCTGTCTGGTAACTTGTAAAAAGTGTTCATTATTACCAGATTATGCTCAGATGCAAATAAGCTCAGAGTTTCACCTCTCATGTTTCTGGCACCAAGACCACAAGGACCAATATGTTTTCCTTCTCTACCTTTGTCTACTCTGGCATTAAAATCACCCATCAGGATAAGTAGTTCCTGTTTGGGAAGTTTTTTCAAGAGATCCTCGACCTGAGAGTAGAACTCTTCGACCTCTTCTCCACTATGATCACAGGTAGGTGCATACACCTGGATTATATTTGTATTTACCGGTGAGGTACTCAATTGCAGCAGCATGACTCTTTCATTCACAGGGACAAAGTTGGTGACATGATTAGCAACATTTTTATTAACGATTATTCCGATGCCATTTTGATATCTTCCATTAGTTGTTCCAGAATAGTAGACTCTATAGTCTCCTATATTACAGTAACTGGAGTTGGGCCATCTCATCTCACTCACTCCCATGATCTCTATACCTAGTCTTTCCATCTCCAAAAATGCATTATGAATTTTTCCTGCTTGGGCCATGGTTTTAACATTCCATGTACATATTCTCTTAATCTGTTTCATCTTTAGTTTATAATTACTCATGTTTCTGTTCCCATTTGCTCCCCCCGGAGATCCGAATGGGGAGCTTGAAACTCCGGACTGATTTAACAAGAACATAGCCATGCTGACATACTAGGAAAGTCACCAGGTGACCTTTAATGACTAGGGTTTCCGTTGCCACGTCATCCTTATACCGTTGACTGTCTCATCACAGTTCTTCCGCTTTTAGGGCCAGTTTCCCAACCCTGGGGCAAAAGGGTGTCCAGGATCCTCCACTGCTCATCTGCCCTGTAGGAGGCCGTTGGCGCTTAATGGAGGGGGGGTCACTTATTCCGGTGGCCACTCGGTCTATTGTCGCAGACCTTCGAAAATAGAAAATAAAATGAAAAAAGAAGAATCTCCCCAAAGCAGGGAGGACAGGATAGAGGAAGTGAGCAGTGCGCGACCGACAGGACGACAGATTGACACCTTACTGAAGCAAGGTGCCCCCATCATCCCTGTAGCCGCGCACTGCAAGAGAATGGCACAAAGCTAAGTCAATGGAAAGGTGCCATTCTAGAAATAAAAGATCCAAGCATGTCGAAGGAGAAGAAGGATTTGGGAAGAAGGGCTTGGAAAGGGGAGGTCCCTTTTAGTCGCCTCTTACAAACAAGCAGGAATTACTGTGGGTACAATTCTACTACCCCTACCACACTGGGGGGCCACACTGGTATATCTGATGTAATACAAGGTGCGTTCATGAAGTAAGGGCCGAAAAAAATGTACAGAAAAACTTTACTCATAAGAAGCAAATTTTATTGTCATATTCAGTTAGGTAAAAACTTTCTTTACTTCTCTACATTATCGCCGTTCACTTGTAAGCATTTTTCGTACCACTGCACCAGCTTATTCAACCCCTGTGCAAAGAGGTTTGCCGCCTGAGAGTTGGACCAGTTGATAACGGCGTTCTTGAGTTTTTGGACAACAATAATTACAGCTGACGTGTACTGCGGAGCGCTCAAAAAGTTGAGAAGTGCGATCCTAAACAAACGCCGCGGGAAACGGTCATCTGGCATAATTCTCCTCCACGATAACGCGCGTCCTCACACTGCTGCCAAAACCATGGATAAAACTCAACATTTTCGTTGAAAACTTTTTGACCACCCACCGTACAGTCCCGACCTTGCACCTAGCGACTACTTCCTATTCTTGCATTCTAAACAGTGGCCCATATGAATAAAACCAGAGCAAATGCTCATGAGCAAGAGCATGGAGCATAAGGTTTTGCTCATGAGCAAAAGGTAGAAGCAAAAGCATTTGCTCATTTTTATATGAATAAGCTTTACCTTATACTCTTACTTTATGCTCCTAAACTTTGGAGCAAATGCTCTCGTATTTTAGAGATTTTTCATCAGCTGATTCGCTTTTGTAGCCTTAGTTTGTTTTTATAGCTCACGGAAGCGCTAAATATGCAAGTAGGGGGCACCGCTTGTGTTTGTGTCGTCTGCTCTGTTTTGTATTTATGAATTGAGTTTTAAGTTAGTTGAGTTTAGAATTTTGAAATAATAGCGTGAAAAAATCTCTATGATAATCTTCAGCATATTCTTATAATATTAATAGCCTTCTTATAATCGTCTGCACTCTTATGTTCTTAAATGCCTATTTCCTATTTTGTGATGGCTATCTTTATATCATCATATTCTTATAATATTAATAGCCTTCTTATAATCGTCTACACTCTTATGTTCTTAAATGCCATTTCCTATTTTGTGATGGCTATCTTTATATCAGGTAGCTAGCTATCTTTTGTATTTATTCTTTTGTAGGAATAATGTTGATATAATATAATATCATGGTTGAATTTAAAAAGTGTTTTATAGTTCTCAACTATTGGTTGTGATCGTATCTGGTATAGTTTCCTCTTCCTCATACGACTTAGTTGAGCCATTTTACTATGAGCAAAAGGTGATAAGCTGCTCAAGACTAGACTCACTTTTTTTGAAGCATTTGCTTCAAACGTTGAGCAAATGCTCTATTTTATTCATACAATTTTGAGTACAAGCTTTTACTTTTGAGCAAATGCCCAAACTATTTTTTTGATAAGCATGAGCAAAAGGTTTTGCTCACGTTTATTCATAGAAAATGAAGCAAATGCTTCATATTTTAGAAGTATAAGCAAATGCTCAACTTTATTCATATGGCCCATTGGCTTGCTTAGTGGACAATGCTTTAAAACCGAAGAGGGATAAAAACACGCCGTTGTCAACTGGTTCCACTCTCAGGCGGCAAACCTCTATGCACAGGGGTTAAAGAAGCTGGTGCAGCGGTACGAATAATGCTTGCAAGTGAGCGGTGATTATGTAGACAAGTAAAGGAAGATCCTACCTAACTGAATATGACAATAAAATTTGTTTCTTATGAGTACATTTTTTCTGTAACCAAACGGCCCTTACTTTATGAACGCGCCTCGTATTGACTGTTTATTTTTGTAGAAAATAATCAATTAAATTTCATTCGTCAAGAAAAACATACTTTTCAATGATGAAATAATAATATTTCATAATTGAAATTGATTATTTTGTTCATTAATCATATTTCTACATTGTTACAGAATGATCTGGCAACGTTTCGGAGGTGAAGAAGGATAGCGTTACCTGCTTTGTCGAATGATAGACAAGGGTAGCAACACCAATGTTGATCAAATACTGCCATTATAACGTGTACATTACTATGGATAAGCATGTCAACGTCTAGGAAATCAATGAGAATTTGAATTTTAGAACTAACGTTAGTTTGCAATGACAATGACAATTTACCTCGATAAGCATGTTAGTTAACGCCTAGGAAATCAATGCTCTTCTTCCTTTACACTTCGTATTATTTGAGAGTTTTAAAAACTTCCTCTACACTTTGTAGTATGTAGTAGTAGATCAATAATCAAGTTGCTGAGTTGCAGCTCCCATCCACAACTTGTTGCTATGGTGAGGTTCAGGTTATTATGGCAGTACATTGGTGTTGCCATCCTTGTCTATCATTCGACAAAGCAGATAGTGCAATCCTTTTCCAACTCTGCAACGATGTCGATTCGTTTTCAGCATTGCAGAAATGTAATTAACGAAATATTTTATCTCAATTATGACAATTTAATATTGATTATAGCGAATAAAAAATAATGTATTATTTTCAAGCAAGAATAAACAAATAGTCTATTAATAAGATATTATAAGATATAACGGTGATAGATACCTGCTATAGAAGGCAGTGGCAGGTCGAGAATCGACCTCACTATAGATGACCATTAACGTCTATAAAATCAATGTCACATTTCCTCTACATTTTACCTAATTAAAGATGAACTATTGTATGTTAGAACAAGTACAGTATTGTTGAAAAGTTTGCACTTCAACCAATAAAATTCTTACTCATAACTCCAATACCACACTTGTGAAAAATGAGAAAATATGTTATCTGTACTTTTATTTCTCATGAACAAGACACAAAGCACAAAACAACATGTACTCAAACAGACTTTGTATCTGTATTTGCATTTTTACTTGTATTTATACACGTATGTGTATTTGTGCAGAATCTGTATTATCTGTACAGACAAGTACTCAATCTGATTATGAACGACTAGCCGTCAGGCTCGCTTCGCTCGCCTTATCCGTCTAGCCAGGGGGCTCCGCGCCCCCTGGACCCCCGACAGGATCGTCCAAAAATGAGAACAACTGGCTAGCTTCGCTCGCCTGCATGTAGACCTCAGCGGAACCTCTGTACCGAATTGGAACGTATTATGTCAATTTGATCTCGAAATACACCTGTTACTATATCGGCGTATCTTTGGCGAACAAAATTTTTCCACCTCAGCTAAACCTGTGTACTGATTTTTTTTTAATATGTTTCCATCAATTATTGAAAAAGGTGAGGAAACGCAGAAAAGCTTAGAAAACTCTAATTTTGGCTAACTGGATAAATTGGTATTTAGGATGACCTGGATAAATGCATTTCAATCTTCAATTTGATGCCAACCTAACAAAATCAACTCAAACTTAATGCCAACCTGAAAAAATTTTTAATTTAGTTACCAGAACAACTATTTCGAAGAGGTACTCTCTCTAGATAAAAGTTCTATATTAACATATGGTATGGACATTTCAATTATAATTTTAAGATATTGGAATAAGAATAATATACATGCTGAAAGACGAACTTTAAACCCTTAAAAACCACCCTTAGAGTTAAAATATTGCCAAAAGATTTCTTAGTGCGCCTCTAAAGGGCCAACTGAACATACCTACCAAATTTGAACGTTTTTGGTCCGGTAGATTTTTAGTTCTGCGAGTGAGTGAGTGAGTCAGTCAGTCAGTCAGTGCCATTTCGCTTTTATATATAGAGATTATTTCCTGGAATAGTTGTTTTAAATTATCTACATGAGGGACTGTACTTGTAAATCAACTACATAAGTTTATATATTGTTCTATGTTGCGTTCCTATACTTCACTTTACTATATATAGCTTCACTTCACTTTGTATCAATGAGGAGGGGATGAATTGACTCTATTTATATGAACCTTTTCTGAAATGAAAGAAATTTCACAAAATTTCTTCTCTGGAAATTGATTACAAATCAAAGCCAAAATAGTTTCAATGCACTAGCATCATCATCAGTTATTACCATTTTGATACAAGTAAAATTCATTTACTATAGATCCTATACTTTCTGTATTGATCAAAGATTTTCTCCTTCCAAAGTTATAATAACCTTTAGAAATAACAAATATCAAACTTTTTTGTAACTATTGAATAATGTATTCTTTTGTAGTGAATACCTTTTCCTCTTATTTTCAATGTTTTTTGAACTGATTCATGAATTAAACTACGTGATTTTCCATTTCTTTTCATATTGTATATAAATTTCAATATGCTGAGCATAGTGGATACTGTTTACATAAATTATATGCTATGATTATCATCATGAGTTGTGCTGCTGTTCAATATTTGTAATTTATATTTTGTACATTTCTATTTTCACGAATTATTGCAATTAACTTTAACTGTCTGTATATTTAATATTGATTTTTTTCATTTTATAGAGTAGCTTTTCAACATCCTGTTTCCCTCGATATTGTTATTATGTTATTTATAGCGACTCATTCCTGCGCTCAGGTTAAACCTTTGCAGGGATTTTTTCTTCTCAATGTGTCTTGTAAATTGTCATATAAGGATTAGGTTAGACAAGTTTTGTGAAAGTGTTGTATTTTATACTGTAAATTTTTTTTTAAGAGTAAATGATTTTGATGATTTTGATTCTTTGATGATGATCAGTAGTTTTTTTACTTTCCTTGCCCTATTACCATAGGTAACGAAAGTATTGCTTTCCAAAAAAAATTAAGGTACCCTGATTTCAAGTTTTCTATACGTTTCAAGTCCCCCTGAGTCCAAAAACATGATTTTTGGGTGTTGGTCTGTGTGTGTGTCTGTGAACACGATAACTCCATTCCTAATCAACCGATTGACTTGAAATTTTAAACTTAAGGTCCTTATAGCATGAGGATCCGACAATAAGAAATTCAATAAAATTCAATTCAACATGGCGGAAAAAATGGCGGATAATTACTAAAAAACCATGTTTTTCACGTTTTTCTCGAAAACGGCTCTAACGATTTTCTTCAAATTCATACCATGGATAGCTATTTATAAGCCCTATCAATTGGCATGAGTCTCATTACTGGAAAAATTTCAGGAGCTCTGTAATATCATAGAGAAACAATAGCATAAGTAGATATCCCATGGTATAGGGCGTTTATGTCGCAACTTTTACTGTTATCTCAAGCCGATAGTCCATGTAGCTCTTTCCCTTGAAGCTGTGTGACACTGGTAGTCTCTCATATTGTGCCGTTCATACACTCTCACCCCAACAAAACAGTAAAAATCGACAATAATCAACAGTAATCGGCTTGAGATAACAGTAAAAGTTGCAACATAAACTCCCTATACCATGGGATATCTACTTACGCTATTGTTTCTCTATGGTAATATTCTTGAGAAAAATGGCGGATAATGACGAAAAAACCATGTTTTCCACGGTTTTCTCGAAAACGGCTCCAACGATTTTCTTCAAATTTATACCCTGGATAGCTATTTATAAGCCCTATCAACTGGCATGAGTCTCATTTCTGGGATAATTTCAGGAGCTCTGTAATATTCTTGAGAAAAATGGCCGATAATGACGAAAAAACCATGTTTTCACGTTTTTCTCGAAAACGGCTCTAACAATTTTCTTCAAATTCATATCATAGACTGTGAACATGATAACTCCATTCCTAAACAACCGATTGACTTGAAATTTTAAACTTAAGGTCCTTATACCATGAGGATCCGACAATAAGAGATTCAATAAAATTGAATTCAAAATGGCGGGAAAAATAGCGGATAATTACTAAAAAAACCATGTTTTTCACGGTTTTCTCGAAAACGGCTCTAACGATTTTCTTAAAATTTATATCATGGATAGCTATTTATAAGCCCTATCAACTGACATGAGTCTCATTTCTCGGAAAATTTCAGGAGGTGCGTAATATTCTTGAGAAAATGGCGGATAATCACTAAAATACCATGTTATTCACGGTTTTCTCGAAAACGGCTCTAACGATTTTCTTCAAATTTATACCATGGATAGCTATTTATAAGCCCTATCAACTGACATGAGTCTCATTTTTGAGAAAATTTCAGGAGCTCCGTAATATTCTTGAGAAAAATGGCGGATAATTACTAAAAAAACCATGTTTTTCACGGTTTTCTCTAAAACGGCTCTAACGATTTTCTTCAAATTTATATCATGGATAGCTATTTATAAGCCCTATCAACTGACATGAGTCTCATTTCTGGGAAAATTTCAGGAGGTCCGTAATATTCTTGAGAAAAATGGCGGATAATTACTAAAAAACCATGTTTTTCACGATTTTCTCAAAAATAACTTGACCGATTTTTTTCAAATTCATACCCTGTATAGTTATTTATCAGCTCTATCAACTGGCATGAGTCTCCTATCTGGGAAACTAATGGGGGGTCCACCCCATCCTTGATAAATGGACTTGGTAAATGGTAACCTCCTTCTTGTGCATGAGGTAGGTAGGTAGCGCAGTTCATAAAAAGAACACATAGTCGAGATATTTCATCTATAGAACAGCTGTTTTGACGACTTTAAAAAAATTAGGACTAAAAAAATCATCGAGTTTCACACAATTTACACAAAGAAAAAGGACTCTGAAAACAATAATTATATATACACATATACAGAAGTCTGATCATAGTTTCAAATATGAGCAAGGAAAGTTGTGTGAGTGTACCACACCAGATTTTTTTAGTTAGACTTGACCATTTTTTACACATTGTTGACTAGAGTCTAACCAAAAAACCCAACTGATACGATGCCATAGGTTCAGTAAAACTATAAATGTTTCTCGTATATATTTATACTATATTTATAATCGTATGTGTATTTGTGCAGAATCTGTATTATCTGTACAGACAAGTACTCAGTCTGATTATGAACGATTACCTTTGTCGATAGTATCAGATCTCCCTTTCATCTGTAGCAGCAAATGCATAAAATCGTGTTTGACTACGTTTTCCCTCTTCCTCTGTTCGATAATTTGCCGTACAGCTGCCATGTAGTAGTCCTCGGTCGCCTTAGGAGTAAACCTCAGTTTCAGGAGAGCTGCCAGATTGCGATTAATGAAGGGTAGCGAGAATCTGTGAATTGAAATCATGTGATTAAGGCCCGATTTCACCAAAACTGAAACTAGGTTTGAGCGAAAATTGTTGGTTCTATAGCAACAAAAAGTTACATGCGTTTACACCAAAGTTATTAACAAAATGCTTATTTTTCCTTCCCTATAGATTCTATTAGATTGAACATAACTTATCATACACATGATGTGCATAATGTGTTTTTCAAGCTCCATTCAATCTAATTGACCGAGCGAAGTGAGGTCTAAGATTCAAGTCGACGGTTTGGCATTTCTCTTAATGTTTAAATGTTTAAATGTTTATATGTTGAAACGCGATAATAGATTTTCATGAAATTTGACAGGTATTTTCCTTTTTAAATTGCGCGTCGACGTATATACAAGGTTTTTGGAAATTTTGCATTTCAATGATAATATAAAAGGAAAAAGGAGCCTCCTTCATACGTCAATATTAGAGTAAAAATCAGACTATAGAATTACTAGCCGTCAGGCACGCTTCGCTCGCCATATCCGTCTAGCTCGCTTCGCTCGTCTGCATTTTTCATTTGGGCATTTTTATCATATGTTAGGACAATCCAGTCGGGGGTCCAGACTAAACGGCTGGCTAAACGGATATGGCTATGGATATAACTGCTAGTAACATAATATTCCCAGGATTGAAGTAGCAGTGCCCAATCAATTTTTCCGCGATAAATGCATTTAAATCTTCAACTTGGTGCCAACCTAACAAAGTCAACTCAACTTAATGCCAACCTGACAAAATTATTAATTTAGCACTCAGTTAACAATACTGTTTCGAAGAGGTACTCTATCTAGATTATAGTTCTATAGTAACATATGATATGGAAATATCAATTATAATTAAGAGATTGGGAGAAGAAGAATATACATGCTAAAAGACGAACTTTAAACCCTTAGTGTTAAAATATTGCCAAAAGATTTCTTAGTGCGCCTCTAAAGGGCCAACTGAACATACCTACCAAATTTGAACGTTTTTGGTCCGGTGGATTTTTAGTTATGCGAGTGAGTGAGTGAGTGAGTGAGTCAGTCAGTCAGTCAGTGAGTGAGTGCCATTTCGCTTTTATATATAGATTCATCATAAATCAGCTGTCGAGTTGACTATAAATTGCATGCTATGACGCATGCAATTCAATATCTCAATGTAACTTGGTAAAAAATTAACAGCTGTGTAGACTATAAATTGCATGCCTCATTGCATGCCTCATTGAATGCAATTTTTATGCACTATTGAATAGGATGCAAAGAACTTATAACTGCTCGTCTGAGCGCCTATAGTGTGGTCAACGTTATAATGGCAGTGGATAAAGATAGAAGAATAGCGATGCCGATTCTCTGCATTAATTAATTATATTTCTACACCGTAAAAAACATAATTGACATCGTTGTGGACCTAGAAAAGGATAGTACAACCGGCTTTGTCGAATGATAGACAAGGATAGCAAAACCAAAGTTGATCAAATACTGTCATTATAACGTGCTATAGATGTCTTCTGGTTTTCTCGCGCTAAATTCCGGAAAGCGTTATATGATATTTTAAATGTTTTGAAAGTATGGTTTTGTTTAAATATGGTGATGTCCAAGAAATTGATTGTATTATTGTTTTCCAGTTCTATGGTGAAGTGCAAGTTTGGGTGTATTTTGTTCAGTTTGGAGTGAAATATTTCAGTTTGTCTGGTGTTTCCTTTGTATAGAATGAAAATATCATCAACATATCTAAACCAGCTGATGATTCTGTCAAACTGATTGAGAATGTGTTTTTGTTCAATGTTGTGGATGAAGATCTCAGCTAAAATGCAAGAAATGGGGCTCCCCATGGGGAGACCGTTTGGCTGGAAATAATATTGGTTATTGTAACAGAAGTAATTCTGTGAGGTGACTAGGTTAGTGAGATTTACAATTTCATTGATATGTTCAGGTGGTGTATTATTCTGTTCTAGCATTGTTTTAAGGAATTTTACAGTTTCGGGGATTGGTACATTGGTGTATAAATTTGAAATGTCCAGTGAAGCTATTGTGGAGTTTTGTGGTATTTGGATTTTCTGAAGTTTTGTGGTGAGATCAATGTTGTTTTTCACTGCAGTATGATTATGAAAAGTTATGTTGTCTCTTATGGTGGTATCTAGTAGTTTGGCTAGTTGTGGGCAGGTGCTGTTGTGTGATTGATCAGTGGTCTTATTGGTACATCTTGTTTGTGTATTTTTGGGAGGGCGTTGAGTCTGGGTGCTTGTGGGTTGATTTGTTTGAGAAACTTTTTCTGGTTGTTTGGGATTATGTGCTTGGTTTGGTTGATGGCATCTTTTATTTTTGTTTGATATGTGTGAGTTGGGTCAGTTGAGAGTTTGACTATGTTATTGTCATTGATGAATTTGTCTACTTTCTGGTCTATGTCTGTTTTATGCATTATAACTGTGATGTTGCCTTTGTCAGCATTAGTGATGACTAGGTTGTGTTGTTTCTGTTTGTTTTTTATGCTTTTCAATATCATATGTTCTGGGTTGTTTTTTTCTGAGGGCTTGAAATTGTTTCTGTTTCTTGTTATGTCCTGTCTCAAGTATTCTTGGTCAGGTAGGGTAGTGTTTTGTATTGCAGTCTCTGTGTCTATTATGGTATTGAATAATTGGGATTTTGAACTAGGATTGTTTGTTTTGATGTTGTGTTTCAATCCTTTGTCTAGTAATTTCATTTCTGTTTTTGTGAATTCTATTTCAGTGTTGTTGATTGTTCTTTTGTGAAAATTATGTGTGGATGTTACAGTTGGGTTCTGGGTATTCATAAGTTGAGTTAGTTTAAGGTTGTGTTTGGCTTTCAACTTTTGACAGTCTGATGATGACCAACAACAGGTCGAAACGATCGTCACTATACAAAAAGTAAGTGCATTTTCACTTCAAAAGTTTTTTAAAATTCAAGTTTAATTTTAATAGTGAAAAAGTATGGATATACAACAGAGTGATATGATAATTAAATCTTGTGTAAGCATGATCTGATCAAATAAATAGTTAGTGTATCAGTGTGGATGTGCTTATGGTTTGGGACGTCGTTATAACTGCGCGAGGTCTACTGTCCACAGAACTACTAGTAGAATTTAGAAGAACGGAAAAATAAACATTTTGTTAATAACTTTGGTGTAAACGCAGTTTTACAAAACCAATTAGAAACCATTTGACTAGATCCAGCTGCCGATCAAACCTAGTTTTCGCATCCTAGTGGATGCGGGCTTGAGTCACTATCAGAATCATGAGATCCTAGGTTGTAATCAATATTTTGGCATAGAAGGAGGGGTCGATTGAATGTTAAAATACAAACTAACTAATGATTTTAGTAGTCAGCTAGATATTAGAATAGGAAGCCACAAGAAATTTGTATTTTCTCATGCAACAGGGCTCTCTGGGAGCTTCTCACAACTGTCCCAAGCTTTTACAAAATTCACTGTTCAGAATTATTCAAATGCGGATAGAACATTTCAAATATTACTCCCATTTTTAATGTGATATTTTCATGTCCTGTATATTCTCAGAACTGAGCGATACACCTTTCAACTACAGATTTTTATAATTTAATTTAGCAATTGATTTGGTTCTGATCTTGAACCACAGAATCTGTTCGATTTATGTAATATTATTTACGTATACCTATAATACAATGGAGAGGAGAGATGGAAAGGTAACCTCATGTTTGGACGATATCAACAGATATAGACGATATCTATGACCTTAAAAGACATCTATTTACCATATTTCTGTCCTTGAAGTTTGTTCTAAGTTTAGAATATTTTTAAAAATACCTACAATAGAATGAAGAAAAGATAACCTGAATGTTTAAACGATATCATCAAGACCTATGACTTTGAAAGACATCTCCTTTACCATATTTCTGTCTTATTCTATTTTATTCTGTTCTATTCTAGTTTATTATCTACAGTCTACACCCACAATAGAATGAAGAAGAGAGCTGGAATGATAACCTGATGTTGCAACGATATCATCAGACCTTGAAAGTCATCACATTTACCATATTCTTGTCCTTGAAGTCGGTTCTATTTTTAGTTTATTATTTACATACACCTACAATAGAATGAAGAGGAATGGAATGATACCCTGAATGTTTGAACCTTGTGAGACAACTCAACATATTTTTGACCTTTAAGTCTTTTCGTTTTATTGAAGACTATCATAGACTAAGTAAACTTCTAACTAAATAAACTAGGTTAGATCTGTGATATTACGGTATTCACAAATAATGATATACCTACAATAGAAATTGTAGTGAGGTCCACGTTATAATTGCAGTGTTTGATTAGCAATTGTATTGCTATCGTTGTCTATCATTCAACAGAGCTGATCTCTTTCTCGCTTTGCTCTGTTGCCAGATCGTTTCTTAACAATGTAGAAATATAATTAATTAACAAAATATTTATAATATAATTCATGTCAGCTGAGCTTTAGTGTTTACAAGTTTATGTTTCTTCAATGGTTCCAATTTTTTTTAAAATAACTCAATAGTATTAGTTTCAAGTGGTAATTGAGTGGAATATTACTTATCAATTTATTAATTTAAGTCATCTAAATTCAAAATTTATAGTTTTCATGTTTATTTTGGACTAAAATTTTATAAAAATTGTACACGTGAAATTCTAACCTTATCTTGGACTTTGTCACCTATAAATTTGGAAGAAAAGTAGCACGAGGACTATTTTATTATTTCATCTTCTATAATGTTATTGCATTAGTGTCATTCGCATTGTAAATGAATAAATAAAAATTTAATCTTAATTATGAAAATTCATTATGAAATCATTGGAAAATATTATCTCTTGCTTGATAAAATATAATTGATTATTTTAAACGAGTTAATATTACATCAATAAACCGGTATCAGTTACCCTCTTTAGAAGGCATTGACAAGACAGAGGATCGGCAACGCTTTTCCCCTATCTACTCCACTGCCATTATAACGTGGACCTCACTCTAAGAGTAATGGAATGAGAACCTGAACGTTTGGACGATATCATCAGGATCTGTGACCTTGAAAGACATTTCGCTCAGCATATTTTTGTCCTTGAAGTTATTCCCTTCCATGCCAATGGCGGTCTGGGCGATGACATTGATGCTGTACTTAGACATCAAGCTCTTCAACTCGAATTCACTCTTGCACGAGCTCGAAATCTCCAACAGAAATCTCTGAAGATCTACGCTGCAACTTCGTATTGTGTCAAACATGAATTTCATTTTGTTAGTGGCGTAGAAGGGCGAGACTTTGGTCCTGATCTTTTTCCACTCCTCGCCTTCCAGGGAAAAGATGTGCGCGGAAAGTGGATCGTCCTTCTCATTGTAGTAAGCTCCTCGGTTCATGAAGTGGGGGAAATCTTTCACCAGTACCAACCTGTGAAATTTCGGATTCAGGTCAAACACGTACAAATAGTTTTATCTGATAACAGAGATGGATTTACGGAATCTGTAGCACGTGCATGTAGTACTCAGGCCAGCAGAAGTCAATCATTTTCCCACACAGTGGACGACACTGTGTTTCAGCTGAGACAAACGAATATCCGTTTTCCGTTCCTCTAAGGTTTCAGCTGCTGAAGTGAGATTATCTACAAACTCTCAGCATTCGAGATAAGTGACACCACTTTTTCTCATTAAAACAATACTGGAAGTATGAAGGTTATGTCACTTTGATATACAATTAACATATAATAATAATAATAATAATATCGAGTGACCTGGCTGGCTCAGGTCTGGTGTCAGAGTTTTCAGGTCGCAGCTGATCAATTTCAGGGCCTCTGACATGACCTAACGACTGCTTTTTAGGCAACCGGGACCGACGGCTTAACGTGTCCATCCGAAACACGGGAGTGGCCCGAGATAAATATCTTGCCCAATTAACATAATGAGGTTAGAAGGCGCATCATTGAGGCTATCCCTGATTGAATTCAGTGGCAGAATAGGTTCACTTAATATGATGTCCAGACTTCTTATCAGTTTTATAGAGTTAATCAAACCTACAGTTTAAACTCATCAACTATTATACTTGAATATTTGTTGTTATTAACGCATTTTTTTTTCTTTTTTCGTCTGTTTTCATCGATTTTCTTTCCACAGTGGTACATGTTTCCCCTTGACCTGTTTCTATGCTCAATTATATTCTTTTTATAACTTATTATCCTCATTCTGTATTTATTACTTATACTTAGATTACTTTCAATTACTTATGCTTTCCTAATATTTTTCTTAGGTATTTGTAAATTGCAAGTACTGTATATCTTATTTTTATTTTAGTAACTTGCTTAATACGATTGTAAATTGTAGTGACGACTGTTTTGGGCATAATGCCTGTAGTCTTCTTTGTTCTGTAATAGATGAATAAATAATATTAAATGGAAATGTTTATTTGGCATTCCAATCAACTCCCTATTTCATGAATATAAAATCAGATGATTTATCCAAAAATAAAACTACAGAAAACTATTGTGCACATGGCAGCATAAACCTGGTCAAACCTGGCCGTGACTGATGAATTTATTCAATGAGCTTTCTAAATTATAAGTAAGGAAGGTATTTGAAGACTATTTAACGAACTCCATAGGACTTCTTATTGATTTTAAAAGCTTTGGTTTTTGTTTTCAGTGAAACCATAGAATAAACAATCCATTCAGTATCTATATTCAATCTGAACAGTACTCAGTGTTTAGTCTCAACTGTAAACAATGTAAAGCTATTTCCTGGTGGAACATATTGATGGAGTTCAGCCTAAGAAAATGATGCTTCTTCGGATAAATTGCCTCTTTGATAGTAGAATAAACTGATAAACTGATACAGTGGGATTTATACTGGTGGAAAATTCCAATACTATGACTTGTTTAATCTCAATTGAATGACAAATGATCATTTTATGAAGTAATCTAGATCTGATAAAAGGAAACGATAGAAAACAAATAGGGGAAGCTCTCAACTGACTCTTAGACAGAACAGCATATCTAACTTAGGTCAAGATCTAGAACTCTAGATCCAACTTAGCTGAGAAGATGAGAATGACATTGTTGGCTAGCAGTACTGGAATCGTACTAATTGTTACTGAGTAAAATATTTTACCCCTCTGAACGAGCTGATTACGATTGTGAATCTTTCATAACGGCCCTTGAAGCTGACTTTCAATTGGCTCAAAATGTTGTTTGTTTGAAGAGAAGAGATCACCTCCCGAACTTATTGTAAACTAGGGTGAACTGATTCTACAAACATGTGTTTGGGAATGCATGATCTGATCTTTCATCATGGAAACATTCCATCAAATCAATATTAATTCTGATGTTCAGTTGATACTTTATAAAAACTGCATGTGGCTTGAGATTGAAAAAAACGTAGTCTATTCTCCAACTGGAACTATTCCTCTACTTTAACGATGGACAGCATTGTTTATAAATGATACAATAAACAGTCTTCAAATTGAAAATAATAATAATATCAAACCCAAATGGTTGATACTGTAGCTTACTTATAGTCATTTTGTGAGTTTCTCATTATTACAATTTCACAGATGGAGAATCATTCTGCTCAGCCAAGTATTTACTATTATTTTTAGTTATAAAAATGTGAAATATGTCTTTTATGTTTAGTTTTGAAGCATCTAAATTTGATAATATATTTTGTGAAAATACTTGAGGACTGAAAATTTTGTGAATTGAAGAACTATAAGACTTAACCTATTTTGGACTATGTTTTATTTTGGGAGAGGAATAGCACAAGGTTACCTTATTTTTCCTCTCCCTTTCATTTTGATAATGTACTGATTCTATTGTAAAAAAGAATTAATGAAAAATAAAGTCCAATAAGTTGAGATGCAGCAAAACAAGGTACCTGAGTTGCTTAAGCTAACGTGATTTCAAGTAATTATTGATGATTTTTTGTCAAGTGACGTAACTCACAGTTTACCTGATTAGCTCTGGATCCCTCACAAGCAGTGAAGGTGAGAAGAAAGAGTAGTATCCGAACAGTTTGTGGCCTTTCCCACTGCGGTAGATGTCGGCATACACCTCGGAGATGGATTTTCTCTGGAGAACAAAGTTGCCAATGCTTCCGAACGGGAAGCTGCCAGCACAGGACGCCAGACCTTTCCGATGCCAGTGGGAAAATACATGGCTGGCATAGATTCTGGTGGCCACAAGAGTCACCAATATGACCAGTAGTAGTTGGACCCACCAACTGTTGAAAAATCCATCGTCTCCCAGCATCTGAAATGCAGTTGGAAGCTGGAAAAGATAGAACAAGAAAATATTCCTTGGTATAGGACGGCTATGTTCCAATTTCCAATGTTAACTTCTGAAATTCAGTTTAAAGCTGTATTCCCACCATAGAGAAAACATAGCACAAGAGGATATCCCATGGTATAGGATGTTTATGTTCTAATTTTCAATGTTAACTTCTGAAATTCAGTTTAAAGCTGTATTCCCACCATAGAGAAAACATAGCACAAGAGGATATCCCATGGTATAGGATGTTTATGTTCCAATTTTCAATGTTAACCTCTGAAATTCAGTTCAAAGCTGTATTCCCACCATAGAGAAAACATAGCACAAGAGGATATCCCATGGTATAGGATGTTTATGTTCCAATTTTCAATGTTAACCTCTGAAATTCAGTTTAAAGCTGTATTCCCACCATAGAGAAAACATAGCACAAGAGGATATCCCATGGTATAGAATGTTTATGTTCCAATTTTCAATGTTAACTTCTAAATTCAGTTTAAAGCTGTATTCCCACCATAGAGAAAACATAGCATAAGAGGATATCCTATGGTATAGGATGTTTATGTTCCAATTTCCAATGTTAACTTCTGAAATTCAGTTTAAAGCTGTATTCCCACCATAGAGAAAACATAGCACAAGAGGATAGTCCTCGTAACTATTTTTAGCGAAACTACAGGTATGTACCTGTATGTACTACCTGTATGTGATGCTGGTGGTTTCTTATACTGTGTCGTTCTTAAGCCAGTAAGTTACACACACATAGATTTTTGTTTGTACAGTATTTTGCCGTCCTTATAAATTCTATTTGATTAAACAGATGATTTCAAACAGATGATGTTTGTCAAGTTCTGTATCTAATAAGGATGGCAAAATATTGTGAGAACAAAAATCGATGTGTTTCCATCCTTATGAATTCTGTAGCCAGTAAAGCCAGTTTCACACACATCGATTTTTGGACGTACGATTTTTTGCCTATCTTACAAATTATTTTAGATTAATAGTATATTTCGCACCTAGAGCAGAAAATGAGATTTCTCCGGCTCGAAATCGGTTTCCAAGTGCGAGGCCGTAGGCTGAGGACTAGAAAAGATTGAGAGTCAGAATAACATTTTTGCCCAAGGTGGGAACGATATTTTCTTCCACACTACAGGTATTGCTGACAAAGTAAATAAAGAATACTCGTTATCGTACCTATCTCTTGATTTTAGTGGTAGAAGATTTGCAGTCAAGATTTCAGATTCTTTGAAAATTTCACTTGGAATATCACGGGCATCATCATCTTCAAGCATTTTTGAAAATTCGGAATGCGCTAATCAACAATAAATAATTGAATAAAAATGGTTGTGAAGCGAATGCTGAATTAGTTTGATTCGAAATTCGAACTGAAATTATGGCGACTTGAGATGAAGAAAGTTGACACTCGCCTGATCTAGTGGATGACTTATTAACTGTGGACTTCCATGTTAGCAGGCTGGAAGGAGTGCTCTCTCCAGCCTAGGCCGGAAAGAAACCTGTTTCTTACGTCAGACGGGAGAGTCGTCTGCAAACAACGTCTTTCAGATCTACGTAGGGATTGGAAAACAGCTGCTTTCTGTGCAGTGTGGCGAAAACATGATTTTTGTCAAATTCCATTCAATCTGATAGAATTATGGATGGTATAAATTATGGATAGAATTATGGATGACAAAAATTCGAACACATATCGATGTGTGTGTAACTGGCTCTACACACACTTCGACCACACAACTTGACATCATTTGATCAATCTGATAAAATTTATAAGAACGGTAAAATATCGTACGTCCAAATGTTGATGTATGTGTAACTAGCTTTACACTCTTGCCCGGCCAAACAGTAATGATAGACAGTAGTCGACAGTAATCGGCTTGCGTTAAAAAAATCGGCTTGAAATTTCGAAAGTAAAAAATCTATACCTGGGATATCTTCTTATGCTATCTTTACTCTATAATTCCCACACAACAGTGACAGTGAACATTGGAATTATAATTTCTATAATCTATAACGGGATTATCCATATTCGCTCAGCCGGGCTGAGTGGGAATACTCGTAGTCTAATTAGAAATCGTGGTAATTATAGTTAATATATCTTTACTCTATAATTCCCACACAACAGTGACAGTGAACATTGGAATTATAATTGCTATGATCTATAACGGGATTATCCATATTCGCTCAGCCGGGCTGAGTGGGAATACTCGTAGTCTAATTAGAAATCGTGGTAATTATAGTTAATATATCTTTACTCTATAATTCCCACACAACAGTGACAGTGAACATTGGAATTATAATTGCTATGATCTATAACGGGATTATCCATATTCGCTCAGCGGGCTGAGTGGGAATACTCGTAGTCTAATTAGAAATCGTGGTAATTATAGTTAATATATCTTTACTCTATAATTCCCACACAACAGTGACAGTGAACATTGGAATTATAATTTCTATGATCTATAACGGGATTATCCATATCCGCTCAGCCAGGCTGAGTGGGAATACTTGTAGTCTAATTAGAAATCGTGGTAATTATAGTTAATATATCTTTACTCTATAATTCCCACACAACAGTGACAGTGAACATTGGAATTATAATTTCTATGATCTATAACGGGATTATACATATTCGCTCAGCCGGGCTGAGTGGGAATACTCGTAGTCTAATTAGAAATCGTGGTAATTATAGTTAATATATCTTTACTCTATAATTCCCACACAACAGTGAACATTAGAATTATTATAATTTCTATGATCTTTAACGGGATTATCCATATCCGCTCAGCCGGGCTGAGTGGAATACTTGTAGTTTAATTAGAAATCGTGTTAATTATATTTTCACTGTCACTGTTCTGAGGAAGTCCAGCTTAATGGATCCATTAACTTACTAAAGAAAGTGAGTCCCTTCCATGTGAGGAAAGGTGCTATCCATGACCATTGCATCTGGGAGGGTCTCAGTTCGTCAAGTTCTCAGATCATCAAATATATATTTCGACCATTTTTTACTTTCCTTGCCCTATTACCATAGGAAAGGAAAGTATTGCTTTCCGAAAAGATTAAGGTACCCATATTTCTAAATTTCTATACATTTCAAGGTCCCCTGAGTCCAAAAACATGATTTTTGGGTATTGGTCTGTGTGTGTGTGTGTGTGTGTGTGTGTGTTTGTGTGTGTATGAGTGTATGTGCGTCTGTGTACACGATATCTCATCTCCTAATTAACGGAATGACTTGAAATTTGGAACTTGAAGTCCTTACACTATAAGGATCCGACACGAACAATTTCGATAAAATTTAATTGAAGATGGTGGCTAAAATGTCGAAAATGTTGTCAAAAACAGGGTTTTTCGTGATTTTCACAAATACGGCTCCAACGATTTTGATCAAATTCATACTTAAAATAGTCATTAATAAGCTCTATCAATTGCCACAAATCCCATATCTTTCAAAATTTCAGGAGCTCCGCCCCATCTATGCAAAGTTTGATTCTAGAATACCAATTATCAGGCTTCAGATACAATTAAAACAGAAAATTTTGAGTGGAAAAGATTGAGCATGAGAATCTCTACAATTAATGTTAAGTAACATTCTCCCCTAAAATTGAAAATAAACTCGAAATTCGAGAAAATGTGATTATCCAATTGCAAACTGTTGGCAACTGTTGATTCTATTAAATGAATCACTATGAAGAGATAGCAGACCTCGTATGTCTCCAGCGTTATTGTCCTGTCACCAGCTGGCTCTGATCTTTGTTTATAAGTAGACTCGAGATGCGCGTGAACACTAGCGTCAGGTGATCAATTTCATAACGGCAAGGAAAGTTGTGTGAGTGCGCCACACCAGATTTTTTTGAGATAATGAAACAAAGTCGAGACGACTATCTCTTCAACCCTAGCGTAGCGTAGCTTGAAATTCGTCTTCGGAAGAAGTAGCCGTCCTATCTCCCAATGTTATATGACATATAACATTGTACGCTACGCTGGTGTGAATTGACCATTGACATTATAGCAAATAAAAAACAGAGAAAATATCACAAATACTTTTTGAATCTAGCCAGAGCGATTTTTTTCATGAGTTAACATGATATGAATAATGAATTTACTATTAATATTATAATAATGTATGAACAGTATAATAGTAGCATATCAATAAAATATTTCAGTGAATTGCTTTTACTTCAAGATACATACTCATTGGTAGCCTATATAGTGTTGGATTGTTTGTTTTTATAGTAGCGTACCAGAACTATCCTAACACAGATCGGACATTTATTAATTTTTTATAAATTACACATTTACACATATTTTTTATAAATTATACATTTATTTTTCATAAATGTTGTATCAATTTTATTCAACATTTTACAGATACAGTGGCATTATGAGGAGAAAGTTGATAAGTATTAAGAATTCTATGCGGGAATTTCCACCCAGAAATGTTATCCACTATACTGTATAACAATTTTAATTTGTATTGCAATAGAAAAATAAAGATGTCACTCGATGAATCAATATTTGTTGCAGACACAATAATTTCTACTTTCCTTGCCCTATTACCATAGGTAAGGAAAGTATTGCTTTCCGAAAAGATTAAGGTACCCATATTTCTAAATTTCTATACATTTCAAGGTCCCCTGAGTCCAAAAACATGATTTTTGGGTATTGGTCTGTGTGTGTGTGTGTGTGTGTGTGTGTGTGTTGTGTGTGTATGAGTGTATGTGCGTCTGTGTACACGATATCTCATCTCCTAATTAACGGAATGACTTGAAATTTGGAACTTGAAGTCCTTACACTATAAGGATCCGACACGAACAATTTCGATAAAATTTAATTGAAGATGGTGGCTAAAATGTCGAAAATGTTGTCAAAAACAGGGTTTTTCGTGATTTTCACAAATACGGCTCCAACGATTTTGATCAAATTCATACTTAAAATAGTCATTAATAAGCTCTATCAATTGCCACAAATCCCATATCTTTCAAAATTTCAGGAGCTCCGCCCCATCTATGCAAAGTTTGATTCTAGAATACCAATTATCAGGCTTCAGATACAATTAAAACAGAAAATTTCTTGCGGAAATGATTGAGCATGAAAATCTCTATAATTAATGTTCAGTAATATTTTCACCTAAAATTGATAATAAGCTCGAAATTCGAGAAATTGTGATTATATCAATTGCAAACTGTTGGCAACTGTTGATTCTATTAAATCATTCACTATGAAGAGATAGCAGACATCGTGTGTCTCCAGCGTTATTGTCCTGTCACCAGCTGGCTCAGATCTTTGAATAGTCGACTTGAAATGCTCGGGAACACTAGCGTCAGGCCGTCAGGTGATCAATTTTCATAACGGCAAGGAAAGTTGTGTGAGTGCGCCACACCAGATTTTTTTGAGATAATGAAACAAAGTCGAGACGACTATCTCTTCAACCCTAGCGTAGCGTAGCTTGAAATTCGTCTTCGGAAGAAGTAGCCGTCCTATCTCCCAATGTTATATGACATATAACATTGTACGCTACGCTGGTGTGAATTGACCATTGACATTATAGCAAATAAAAAACAGAGAAAATATCACAAATACTTTTTGAATCTAGCCAGAGCGATTTTTTTCATGAGTTAACATGATATGAATAATGAATTTACTATTAATATTATAATAATGTATGAACAGTATAATAGTAGCATATCAATAAAATATTTCAGTGAATTGCTTTTACTTCAAGATACATACTCATTGGTAGCCTATATAGTGTTGGATTGTTTGTTTTTATAGTAGCGTACCAGAACTATCCTAACACAGATCGGACATTTATTAATTTTTTATAAATTACACATTTACACATATTTTTTATAAATTATACATTTATTTTTCATAAATGTTGTATCAATTTTATTCAACATTTTACAGATACAGTGGCATTATGAGGAGAAAGTTGATAAGTATTAAGAATTCTATGCGGGAATTTCCACCCAGAAATGTTATCCACTATACTGTATAACAATTTTAATTTGTATTGCAATAGAAAAATAAAGATGTCACTCGATGAATCAATATTTGTTGCAGACACAATAATTTCTACTTTCCTTGCCCTATTACCATAGGTAAGGAAAGTATTGCTTTCCGAAAAAAATTGAGATACCCTAATTTCCAAATATCTATACGTTTCAAGGTCCCCTGAGTCCAAAAAAAGTGGTTTTTGGGTATTGGTCTGTGTGTGTGTGTGTGTGTGTGTGTGTGTGTGTGTGTGTGTGTGTGTGTGTGTGTGTGTGTGTGTGTATGTGCGTCTGTGTACACGATATCTCATCTCCTAATTAACGGAATGACTTGAAATTTGGAACTTGAAGTCCTTACACTATAAGGATCCGACACGAACAATTTCGATAAAATTTAATTAAAGATGGTGGCTAAAATGTCGAAAATGTTGTCAAAAACAGGGTTTTTCGTGATTTTCACAAATACGGCTCCAACAATTTTCAAATTCATACCTAAAATAGTCATTAATAAGCTCTATCAATTGCCTTAAATCCCATACCTGTAAAAATTTCAGGAGCTCCGCCCCATCTATGCAAAGTTTGATTCTAGAATACCAATTATCAGGCTTCAGATACACTTTAAACAAAAAATTTCTTGCGGAAATGATTGAGCATGAAAATCTCTATAATTAATGTTCAGTAATATTTTCACCTAAAATTGATAATAAGCTCGAAATTCGAGAAATTGTGATTATATCAATTGCAAACTGTTGGCAACTGTTGATTCTATTAAATCATTCACTATGAAGAGATAGCAGACATCGTGTGTCTCCAGCGTTATTGTCCTGTCACCAGCTGGCTCAGATCTTTGAATAGTCGACTTGAAATGCTCGGGAACACTAGCGTCAGGCAGTCAGGTGATCAATTTTCATAACGGCAAGGAAAGTTGTGTGAGTGCGCCACACCAGATTTTTTCTATAACTTACGAGATAATCCAATATATTATCGAAAGTGATTCATTTTTTCACCTAACCTTTTTGGAAATATTCCTATTTGAATTTATAACGTTACTGAAAGTCTTCTAGAGGGCACGCACTGTTCTTTACGTAACTATGAATAAATATTTCCATTTTACTTTGAACTATGGATTTGTATCAAATATCATATTTTTTGTATTATTCCAAATATATCAACTAGATCAACAACAAATCAGAATGTGGGGCATAATAAATTATCAATAGTCGTTGACACAAGAATCAATAAATGCAAAGCAAAGGTTACAAAGTTATCTATTCATAATTTTAAAAGTTATAACACATTTCAAATATTATACAAGAAGAGATGTTCAAGTCATTAGGTGCATCTGAAGTCAACCGTTTCCATAAATAAAACTTCTTAACCATGAGGACAATCTATGAATTATTATTATTGACAACTCTATTATCAATAATTCAACTTCGAAGACCTCAATTCTCTCTCTTTTCATTATATTAATCACAATCTCATGAAGTAGTTTATAAATAATAATTATCATATTAAGTGAGTAGAATCATCATTTTTCATAAGTACAGTTATCATAAATGCCATATGAAGGGATAATTGGAAGAGCTTATAGATAAGTGAATTATGTTTTTTGTTGCATAAAATGTTGATGATAATCCCAAATATATTCAACAAGCATTTGAGCTAACATGATCATCAACAATTGAATAATTTCATGCAATCATTATTTCAATAATCATTGTCATCATTCAACATTCAGCAATTCAATACAACAAGCAGTCAGTCAGTTTTCCAAGAACAGAGAACGTCTAGTTCTACTTAGTATCAAAAAAATTAATGATATTTCAATACTGACTTTATTGCAACAGATAAAAATGATCTCAATGATAGAAAATGCAAGTTCTACTTAGCATCAAAAAAATTGATGATATTTCAATACTGACTTTGTTGCAACCGATAAAAATGATCACTATTACTATTCAATAGATTACAAATTCAACAGAAAAATGCAATTTTCGAAAGAGCTAATAGGCTTGACTGTGTAATCAATTTCAAAATAGAATGCATTAGAGGCTACATGGTTCTTGGGAACGCAAAAACCTTTATGATCCTGCATATAGTTTCAGTGAACTCGTCGATTTTAAGTTTAAAGTTTTGCAACGTGTAAAATGTTACGCATTCCATTAAAAAGTGAACTTATTTGTGCAATAATCTTCAATTTAATTTTCAAGTATTTCCCAAAAGAAGTTGAAAATCTTGGAAAAGTATGAAATCTTATTCGGTTCGCGACGTTCTAGGAATTTTCAAATCCCCTTCAACAACCACTAAATCTTGGGGCTTTAGTTTGAACTGTGGATGACATTTAACCTACTTTGATCAAGTCTTGTTAATAGAAAAACGCGAGAAAATACTAAAAAAGCATCGTATTATTTCCATTTACTAGATCCTTTTCATCTTTTCTAATTTGCACATAAACATGTATAAGACATCTAAGCTTTTTTCGATTTCTTGTTAAGGTTCTAGCAATGGAACAAGTATTTTTAGAGTATCATTTTTAAGCGTATATCTTCGAAAATCTAGAGATGCGAATTTTGTCAATGGAATTTCGATTTCAATCGAAAAAAATTAATCAATCGATTTTCGATTTCTTGTTAAGGTTCTAGTAATGGAACAAGTATTTTTAGAGTATCATTTTTAAGCGTATATCTTCGAAAATCTAGAGATGCGAATTTTGTCAATGGTATTCTCCTGTTATTATAATCAGATCGATCAATTTAAGAAATGTGAATTGATATCGCAAATAGAACTTTTCAAGCAAATTCCAGTAGTTATTTATTGATACTACCTGAAGTTAGTTATAATTTCCTCAACATTGTGTCACTCTTAACTATTTGATAAATAGATAAATACATATTTTTGATTCAATAAATGTTCATGAGTTCCGTTCTTCAAATTCTTGAATCATGGATCATCGTGGAATATAAAGAATATACAGAGCTTGTTAATCCACAAGATGGCTACTTTCAATTTGAATCTGGTTTATCATGGATAATTTTATGGAAATGAAACTCGATTTCCAAATAAATGGGAGGTACTTTGAAGGGGTTGATAGAATTGGCTAACTCGGGACTCGCTGACTCCATTTTTAACTGCCATTATGAATCAATACTACACCGATCAGAGCATACTCCATTTGAAGAGCATATCTATAATATCGAGTAACAAACGTTTGAAGGTTTTGTGTGGAGGTTTAGTTTGAGGATTTATACTCTGTGCAAAATTACTTTCGACTTGGGAGAGTCATGCGCAGTAGAGAAGGCATACAGGGATACAGCGGCGGCGTTGTGAACCGGCCAGCATTCTCTGATTTCTAACTTCCGGAGTTTCCTCTCTGAAAGCATTCAGTCAACTGACTCTAATCGACAAATTAGCAACTGCGCTTCTACCTATGACTCTATCGATCACTGTAATTGGCCGATCTCCCTCCATTTCTCTGCGCCGCATATTCCTCCAAGTCAAAAGCTATTTTTTACGGAGTATAGTTGGAAGAGGCCTAACGTTTGGAGGTTTATATTCGCTTGATTAGAGGCTCAACAGACCTCCGCCCGAAAACTATCATACCGGAAATAAAATTAGTAGAATTGATGGTGATGTTGTGAAATCTCTCCATAATAAGAAAACAAAGATATTGTCAAATTTCATTAAACAATTTTTTAGTGAAGTATCATATCCGAATTTATCAACAAGTAATATTTTCACTTGAAAAATGGGCTCTCAAATGACGGTAAAGCTGCGTTTACACCAAAGTTATTAACAAAATGTTCATAACTCAATCCTTATAGATTCTATTAGATTGAACAGAGCTTGACAAACACATATATTCATCATGTGTATGAATATTTTCACTTGAAAACTGGGCTCTCAAATGACGGTAAAGCTGCGTTCGCACCAAAGTTATTAACAAAATGTTCATAACTCAATCCTTATAGATTCTATTAGATTGAACAGAGCTTGACAAACACATATATTCATCATGTATATGAATATTTTCACTTGAAAACTGGGCTCTCAAATGACGGTAAAGCTGCGTTTACACCAAAGTTATTAACAAGATGTTAATAACTTCCTTATAGATTCTATTTGATTGAACAGAACTTGACAAACACATATGTTCATCATGTGTATGATAAGCTATGTTCAATCTAATAAAATCTATATGAATTAAGTTATTAACATTTTGTTAATAACTTTGGTGTTAACGCAGCTTTAAGCTTGAGGAACATCATATTGTCGTAACCATTCTAAGATACATAATTATTTTGGTGCGGGCTACATGTATTAATGTGAAAATTAAAAAAATCGAATTAACCTTGGAATGAAGTTTTAAAAAAAGGGTAGGCCTACTTTGATTTTTCAATTTTCACATAAAATACACTTGTACACTCCCCTTTGAGGAAACCTCACGTGAGGACCTAATTCCATCAGAGAGGTTTTTAACCAGACATTTTTTAGTTTTCCTCAAGTACCCTTTCTCAGAGAATTCATTATCATCGAATTAGCCCGTTGTGAAATTGTGGACCAGACAGGGTGGCGAAGCCGTAATGAGTCAAGCCAATTAATAAGTTTATTGTTGTCGAGTTCTTTGTGGTGCACGAAGTATAATGGAAGAAAGTTTGGAGGTCTATTGTGCGGCGAGGTTTCAAATCGGAGGTGAAGGTTGACGTTCTTCCAGGAAGAAGTCCTGGGGGGGTGCCATTTATTAGCAGCTCCCTTCCCCACCCCTGGCCTGTTGCTGATCAGGATGACAAAGTCGGGTAGGTTGGGGGGTACATCAGGTGGGGAGCCGCTTTTCAAAAAGCCCAACTGGCTGGATGGCTTATCACGGCAGTGGCTTTCACCTTCTTTGGACGTGGGCCAGCTGTGAGCTGAAGAAGAGCCAAGGCCTCTTTGATCGTGCAGACGTTCGTCGTCGCTAATGTACCATGGCTAACTTGATGAGTAACGGCCGGTCGCTAACTGCATGATAACTACGGCCATTGTTCAGTTGCTCTTTCCACCCTACAACCCTACGACCTGCGACCTTAGGCCTACACAACAGTTTGCAGTCTACTACTAGAAATCATAACCTATTGGGCTAGGTGTTGAATGTTTTGAAGTATTCATAGGTCTATAATTGAAAATTAGGAAAGGTAAATTGTAAAAAGGAAAATTACACTTCAATTGTAGAAAGTAAAATGTAACCTATCTTGTGGGAATGTTAGTATTTATAGAATTTCGGAGGAGAGCAGTTTTGGGCTGAAGCGAAAAATAGAACAATCTCTTGTAAATACATTCATTTACAGCAGTTTAAGACCACCCCTTCAAGGATTGCCAGGACTTCAAGACACCCCTTCACTTCAAATCATATATACAAAAATATAGATATACAAAGGTTTTTACAAAAATATACAAAGGTTTATTTGTACAAATCATATATCTTTGGCTAAAATCAAACGCACACAACAACATAGGATGTATGCAGGCAGACGGAGGAAAAATTCCTCCCCAGGTGTTCGAATGTTGCAAAGCATACAAACATCTTTGTCTGCATAATAATTATGTCTGCTCACGTCTGCAAGCAGACGTTTGATATTTTATCCGACTATCTGCATACGTCTGCCTCCTGCTGCGTGAGTGATTGCCTTATGCATGTTGCTGTCTCCCAGTCGCTGTGCTATATGATTTGTAAATTAATTGTTAAATTGACCAAAATATATCCTATTATGTCAATTGTATTTTATTATTTATCTGTATTCAGAATATTATTGATAGAATAAAGGATATAATTCTTATAGCGGAATAGAAGAATAGAATTCTTAATTCTAACATTTCATTTCATTTCATTTATTCATAGACAATAGATGCAATGCAGGTAAAAATAACAGGCATTCGCCCAAAACTGCTCTAAACCTTAATTTGGGATACACAGTCTACAGGTTATGTAAATGATAATTTGATTCACACACTATTTTGAGTCCAAAAAATGTATTTACTACAATAATTCTGAATTTATCGGATTAATTAATTTCAAAATACAAATCTAAGCAAAAATCTTACTTCAAGCACAATCACAATAAAAATATTAAAAATTTAAAAAAACATGTTATCATCCTCCATTACTAGATGACATTTTCTACCGAATGGCAGCATTTTATTATTATGTTAAATTCGATGAGAGCTATTACTAAAATAGTTATAGTTAGTTATAGCTATGGTTAAAGTTATCGGATTGTAGCTCTTATTGAATTTCCATCTAGCTGTTCACCCTGTTGTCAATATTTGCATTAGCAGAAGTCTTCGGGGTGGTCTAACTTTAACTTTGCTTTAAACTTTAACTTTTAACTTTGGATCTTTGTTTGATAATAGATCCTCTATACCTCTTCATCCTCTATACTCGTTTCTCAATCATAATAATCATTAATTATAACAACTTCTGATACTGTCCTCGAAAATACGATATTCGCTTCTTTTCATATTATTATTTTTATTCCACTGATTTCAACAATGATCCCGAACTGCTTCCACAATAAAGCGAATCGCTGGGAGAACGGTTCGCTCGTTTTTCCAACTGTATGTACAGAGCGTTGTTTCTGTTGTCGAATTTTACTTTTAGTCGGGGTTTTTTCAAGTCGGGGACCGCAGGGCGCCGTCTTGATTTCTGAGCTGTAATAGACGAAGAGGGTGGAATAAAGAAATAACTGTAGTGGACAGAGAGGGTGAAATAGAGGAATAGATTTGCAAGACGAAGAGGGTGAAATAGAGAAATAGGTTTAATAGAAGAGGAGGGTGATATAGAGGAAGATTTTGAGATGGAGAAAGAGGGTTTTCCGGACTGGAGCACCAGCATACACCAATGATAACTGCCTGGACAAGGTGGTTGGGGGGGAAGGATGAGGGTGATAAGGGGGTATCGGGGGAAGAGGGTTTTCAACTTAGTCGTGATGGCGCCTGTGCCTGTTTTATTCGGCACCGAAATGGCTGTGGACACTTTTTCTCAGATCGTGGCTCGTGGTTTAGGACAGATCTGTTCAGATACAGTAAAGCGCCGGCCGCCTCTCTGGGTGTATTGAGAGAATCTCACAGATCGGACGAAATTAAATTGAGAGACTGGCGATAAACAACTTGAATTGGGCTGTTCTACACTGTGTCCTCACAGTGTGTGTACAAACAACGAAAATGTTCCTCATCCTCTATAGTAAAGACAATACTTTGTCAACATCTTTTCTACGTTTAATGGAAGTTGACAGCACATGTTTTTCCGTAAATTAGTCCCATGCACTCTCCAATTTAATTTATTCAATTTATTTACTCATTTATTTTATTTATAATACTTATCAACATCTCCTCTACATTTGAAGAAAATCCACCACATGTTTTTACTTGAATTAATCTCATGCAGTCTTCAATTTAATTTATTTTATCCATTTATTTTACAAAATACTATGATCATTTATATAAATGAAAATCGAGCCTCAAATTTTGACGTTCAATAACTTTTTCATGTGTGCACCGAATTTGATGATTTTTTAGTTGTGTTCGTTATGTTCAGGACCAGGTTTTGGCTTATCAAATTTATAATCCCACTTGAGGACTCTTTCCTACGGTCCTTCAAAGTTTACATGTAATCCTTATGGGAGAATATTTGTGAGCTGGCCACACACAGAAATGAAAATCAGCTGTTATAATCATTGCGTCATCCAACAGCCGTCAATAGATTGAACAGAACTAAACAAACACATATGTTCATCATGAGTATGATATTATAAAATTATGTTCAATCTAATAGAATCTATGAGGATTAAGTTATTTACATTGTGGTATAACTTTGTTGTGAACGCAGTTCAAGTGAAAGGAGTGAACGGGGAAGTACATGTGATATGTGATTTATGCAAAAATATAGCATAGCTTAAACTACACGACGATTAATGATATGCGTGATCAATTCATTTCTCATTTATGATTTTATCGTACACGCACATGGAAGAGTATGCTGATTATTTGGTCAATAAAAGACAATAGGATGGTCTGGATTTCAGGATTGTTAGTATGGGTTATAGATTTTGAGGTGTGCATCAAGCTAGTCATGAGATGCATCAACTATTTGGCGGTACGAAGTTCGCCGTGCCAGCTAGTGATATTATAATTAAGACCATGGAAGAAAAACTAGGATAAGTCAATAGCATTTCTTTCAAATTCAATCCTAATTTATTTAATTCAACACAATCTATACACAATAGAAATCCAAGTCACGTTTATTGGTCAATTCTGTAGGTAGTAGCATCACACTTCTGAGTGTGCTATTCTGCTTCCCAGAATACTTGCTCCCCATTCAGAACACTCTATAGTGAGGTCCATGTTATAATTTTTACAGTATTTGATTAACATTGGTGTTGCTATCCTTCTCTATCATTCGACAAAGCGGGTAGAGCTATTCATTGATCTCGATTATGGAAGTTTATTATATGATCATTGAAAAATATGTATTCTTGACGAAATAAATATAATAATTGATTATTTTCAACAAGAATGAACAGTGAATATCACATCAGATATACTCTATAGAAGGCAGGGGCAAGGCGGAGAATCGACAACGCTGCTCATCTTCTTCCACTTCCATTGCAACGTCGACCTCACTAAAATCGATGCGTGTGTGTGCAGGGCTTTACAGCATGAACTGAAATTGTCAAGCATCTGTGACGTGAATGCTGAATTGCCAACCGACTCTATTGTCATATTGAGGCATTGGTAAGCCAGCATTACAACACCAAAATAGGAAGTAGATGTGTCTAATGCCGAGCAGATGGTGGAACAAATATGACACACGACACCCCGTACGCGAGTGTCGGCCCTCAAGTGTCAAAATATGGCTGTTTCATTTGCAACACTAAATAGCTGGCTCACTATGTTTCAATCTGAGCTCCATTATACACGAATTTGATGTTAACTTGCATCGTTATATCAACGCACCGCGTCTGATATCATAAATGTATTCCTCTATCTTGTTCATCTTTGGGACACTCAGCTATCCTCTATATTGTTCATATTTGGGACACTTAGCCACTGCGGATTGAATTCAAAAGTTCTGGGTAAGTAATAGGATAGAGAAACAATAGCGTAAGTGTTTTTACGCAATTGTTTCTCTATGGTATCTTACGCTATTGTTTCTCTATGGTAATCGCTAAGAGGAAAGATAGTATAAGAAGATATCCCATTGTATAGGCCGTTTATTTTCTGTCAACTCAAGCCGATTAATTCCCACTACTGTCAATTAATTATTACTGTGTTGTTTGGGTGAGAATATAAGAACGGCACAGTATGAGACTACCAGCGCCAAAATAGCTTCATCAAAAAGGACCGGGAGGACTATCAGCTTGAGTTAAGAATTAAATTTGGAACATAAACACCCTATACCGTGGGATATCTTCTTATGCTATTTTTTCTCTATGGTATAGGCATGGAAAACTATTCTTGATTAGTTATTCTATAGTTTATATATTATTGTTCTATGGTCTATGGTAGTAGGCTAGACTATTCTTACAATTACAATAGTTGTGACATCGAAATTTTAGTTTCCTGCTAGGTCTACTTTTTTCTATATCTCTTGACTCTTTATGTTCTTTACGTGAGAGAAAACCAAAAAATCTGTTGTTATTGAATAACAATTTTCTAAACTTGATGATTCTCATTGACTTGGCTTATTATAGATTATATATGTTCCAAATGTGCATGTACTCGTTCCAAATTATTCTATCTGAGAATAATTATTATTCAAGAATTAATTCTTGTTCAATTCTCAACGATTCAACATCTTGTTTGTTATGCATTGCAACAAACAGGAAATCTGAAGAACATAATCAGCTATATTTTGCTATAACGAGTATATCTAGTAAGAAGATTTTATCGGAAGAATTTGAATCTAGCCCGCACTTTATAGTTTATACTGAGCTCGCCTCGCTCGCCTTATCCGTCTAGCCAGGGGGTAGGGAGCTCTGGACCCCCGGCTGGCTAAATGATCCAGAGATGAGAACAGCAGACTCGCTTCGCTCGCATTCATTCTTTCCTTGAGCTAGCTTCCTACCGTCAAATGCAGATTTTAAGGCTCGATTCAATCACCAGCTCACTGAGACCACTCAGGAAAACGCAGAAAACGCCGATTTTGGTCATATTTCTGGCGAAATTTGGAAGCTATTTCCATTAAAGATGTTTATGTAAATGAGTAATTTTCCATCTCGTATCAGATGGATTGATAACTATCAATGGGGAAATAATTATCTATTCACAGAGAAAACAAGCCTAAACGCAAAATAAAGATTGGAAAAGAAACTCGAATTCAATAGTTCTTTATATTATGAGGAATTCTCAGATCGCAACTAAAAAGCTAGCACTTTGAGTACTAGGAGAGCTGGAAACTGAAAGCTTCTTAATTTTTATTGTAATCTCTATTGAAACTGTTAATTTAAATAAACAATCATTGAAACAAACAACTGGAATAAACAATTGATATTGAGATGAAACAATCAATCGAGATAAACGATTATTGAAATGGACAATCAAATAATGGCGGTCAACCAAACTTAAGTTCTCCACTATTTTCAGTTATATATTGTAGTGTGATATATTTTTTTGAAGAATAAATTTCAAATGTTGACCAAAGAAATTTTAAATTTACAGTGTATATGTAGGCATTTGAGACTCGAAAGCTTTATATGTGTTGGGTATCTGCCATACGCTGAATTATATTATATTGAAATGCAACAATCAATTGAGATAAACAATTATTTTTTAAAACAATAATTCGAGTTGCAAGCAAGTATGAGGAGTACACACACGAGACTCATCTCAGAAAAGTGGCAAGAGAAAAGTCTCATGTCCGTTGACTGTAAACGCACAAGCGATGGACTCGTGATAGAGCAAAGTGGATTATCCTTTAGGGTGAACAAAACTGCTTCGAATCTGGACTTTATCAGAGCATCGGAAAACGAGAGACAGCCACTGTTCAAGGCTGAGCAGAGCAGAGACCTACTGCCACTGACTGTGCCGTCCTCTGTTAATGTTATCTGACCAGCCCCGCATCTACTGTCATATCCCGAACAGACAAATAGACAGGACCGAGCGTTGCTACCCAATCTCTCTCGCTCCCACCGGCTTTCTCTTTACCACCCCATCCTTGCATCGTTCCTGATACGCTTCATTGAGTTATCTGTACATCAATTTCCATCCGGTTGTGGTTTCATTCTATCTTTTTATTGCATCGATCGCGATTTATTCTTATTCTATTAACAACTAATTTACAATTGAACATGAGAAATAATGAGGCTCTCTTTTTCTTCTTCGTAGAGTGCCTGTCCGTTACAAACGTTGGCGATCATTCTGGCTATTTCCATGGACATACACAACTAGCGCCCAGCGGTCGAAAAGGAGTGATACATGGCTCCGATATACACGTACACTGTTTACGTCGTGACGTCATCACTGCCAGTCACATTATTTGTCTGTCTCACACTCTCTGGAAGTGATAACGGTATATAAACTTTCCGACAACCATCTGCTTTATAACGACCATTCCTTCCTATTCGACTTCAAAAGTGTTCCATTGATTTATTTCGACTTGTGAAGAATTTTGAAATCATGAATACATAGAATTTCCAGCTCTGACAGTATGTTGAAAAGGTTGACGACCGGGAATCGCCCGGCTTGTCAAAACCACACCATCCCATCAACTTTTCGATAATCAGCACATATTGACTCTTTCAGGCTGTCACCATGAGTGAGAAAAAGAACAGTGTTGATAAGTTTGCTTGGCTGAGTGACAGAGGTACAAAGTTATTAGTATTTGAAGTTATAAGTATTCAAATATATCTTTATCTATCATCCACATTGTCTTTGTCAAAAGATATCTTTATTAAATTCAGAAATGAAAAGTCAAAACATTAGAATAAATGATTGAACGATGTGTTTGCTAGAACCAATTTGACAGAGATTATTCATTCAAGATGACTGTATCTTAATGAATGATTGTTCACACAATCATGGTTCTAGCCCAAACTTTCAATATCAATTAGTAGTGTTTCGCTTGAAGCTTCCTTTAGATACTGTAGTGAATTTGAATTTCACTCCTTCAGTCGGGGAACGTAATATCGGCAGCTAGTGAGAGCGAAATGGCATCATTCGTGATGACGTCACGGAAGTTCACTTTGTTACGTTCAATCTGTGAGTGGCCAAACACATTCTGACCGCTGGGCGCAAGTTGCGGATTCCCATTTCCATCCGGTTGTGGTTTCATTCTAACTTTTTATTGCATCGATCTCAATTTATTCCTATTCTATTAAAAACTAATTCACAATTGAACATGAGAAATAATCAGGTTCTCTTTTTCTTCTTCGTAGAGTGCCAGTGCTTAACGATACTGGCTATTATTACTATGTTGGTTGCCCTCCGGAACAATTCAGTAGAGATTTTTCTATGGAAAAATGAAGGCAGTCATTCTATTCTATAAACCTTTTCTGTACGCACCTTATGATGCATATTAAAATTTCTGCATATTCGAGATTTGGAGCTTTGGAATCTAAATATACAATGGAGGAGTTGCTGTACTGTTACAGAGTTAAGCTATTCTTTCATTGTCTAATACGATTTCAAAGCTTCAAATCCTCAATGCTTGAATTTGTTACAGATTTTCATAGATTCACCCTTTAGTTGTATATTTCGATTTCAAAGCTTCGATTTGTTTACAGATTATGGAAGAGTTACCCTTCCATTGTTTATTTCAATTTAAAGCTTCAACTCCTGAAAATTTGAAATCGCTACACAGTATGGAAGAGTTACTCTTATTTGTTTAAAATGATGAATTATAATTTATACTATTCACCAAGAAAATAATATGTTTATCAGTTTCTCAATGATTAAATAATCCAACTCCTGAAAAAATGAATTTGCAACACAATATGGAAGAGTTACTCTTTTTTGTTTGAAATGATGAATTATATTATACTATTCACCAGAAAAATAATATGTTTATCAATATATATAAGCGTATGGTGTCGCAGTGGTTAGGGCAACAAAAGTCAAGAGTAAAAAATGGAGCCTACCAATTTGGATTTGTCATAACATGAAATATTAATTAATATACATGAAACTAACAACTAACAATCAGTTTTTTTCGGATTAACATCAAATGCCGTTCAACTCCCTCAGCCAGAGCACAGCCTCCTCATCCGCCAGGTGCAATCTAGGCAACCCTCCAGGAAAATGATACAATGGACATGACGAGACAATGTGGTCCATGGTTTGAGTCTCTCCACACTCGCAATTGGGTGACTCTGCAAATCCTCAAATATGCATGCTCTTATAGCATCTTCCATGGCCAGTTCTGAACCTGTTTAGGCGAACCCACTAAACAATGATTAAATAATTTATTTCTATAACTGAGATGAAATATTTTGTTGGTGAATGTTATTTCTAGATAGATAAAAAACTATCTGGCAAGCTAGAAGAGGATAGCGCTATCTGCCTTGGCACATGATAGACAAGGATAACAACACCAATGTTGATCAAATACTGCGATTATAACGTGGACCTCACTATAGTGTAATGCTCAATGCTCATTACAAGTTGAATTTGAGTGATCAGTGATGCAGCATACGAAGTCCGCTGTTGTTTCTTTGAGTCGTGAGTCGCCGCAACTTGTGAGCGATCGAAACTTATCGGCAATGAGGCGAGGACACAACTTGAGCTGAGTGGAGGAGGGGGAAATGGATGAGTGTTGTATGCCGGGACCCGGGAGCATCAATTATTGTTGCCGAGATGGCTCTTATCTGTGTGGCGAAATATGATTAATTATGAGCGCCAGGGATCAACTCTTAATGAGCAGAGAAACTTACGGCCCCGTGTGAGTTGTTGCTGAGAGGAGAGGGGGTGGGGGACCAACAACTTCTCCGCAGTCCACAATAGGCCACTCATTGACAGCTTCGTCCATTAGGGTAGAGTAGGGCCTCCTCCTCCTCCATAACCACCTTCTCCTCCCCGGCTTCCACCTCTGGGGTACATCAGACCCCAACCCCAACCCTCGCTTCTTCTACACAGTAAAGACACTATACAACACATTGTTCTGCACTTCCTGTTCAAGAGTTCTTCTCAGCACAAGTTCATTAAATTTAAACTAGTTCCTCTTCAACAAAATTTCTATCAGAAATTTCACCTACTAAAACAGGTTTCTCTAGAATATAATAATGGAATAGGCTACTACTCACACAATATTAACGGAAAAGTGAATAACAAACATTTTACAATAATATTGTTACCATGCTGTGCTGTTTCATATTATAAATTCATTTATCACAAATCTCATCAACCCAACATAGTAGCATAGAGAAACAATAGCATAAGTAGATATCCCATGGTATAGGGCGTTTATGTCGCAACTTTTACTATTATCTCAAGCTGATAGTCCACGTAGTTCTTTCCCGTGAAGCTTTATGACGCTGGTAGTCTCTCATATTGCGCCGTTCATACAATCTTATCCGGTCAAAACAGTAGAAATCGACAATAATCGACAGTAATCGGCTTTAGATAAAAGTAAAAGTTGCGACATAAATGCCCTATACCATGGGATATCTACTTACGCTATTGTTTCTCTATAATAGTAGGCCTATTCTATGATCTAAATCTATTCTATAAGAAACAGCTGTTCTGGATAGTGAGTTGTGTTTTTTCTGACTCCAAATTTTGTCAAATTACGCACAAATGTTCCAATTAATGGTGATTTGAGTGTGATATTTTTGTTTTTTATTCTGTTTTTAATCATCAAAATTTCAAATTCTTAGTTTTCGTTGTTTTTTAGTGAAAATAGACTCAATTTTAGAAAAGTGAAACCATAAACCAATCTCGGACATTTAAAATGTTATCTAAATTTTGGAGAAAAATGGTACAAGGAATATCCTTAGTTTTTCTCTCCCAATCAGTGCTACTTTGTAAAAATTATAAATAAATAAAATAAAACCCCATTTCAATGACAACATCAGTTCTAACTTGACTTCTATTCAACGATTTATGTTAAACAAATCATCACAGAGGCTATTTATTTTATCCAAGTTCAATAAATGTATAATTAATGAGAAATTTCAATCATACAAATGCTATTGAATCAATTATTATTATCTTTGTTGTAGCTCAGGCACTGTGTTACTTGTAAATATTTGAAAAAAAAACCACTTTTTTCTTGGAGACTTGAGGAATGCATTTCACTTTGACAAGTCCTCAGGAGTGGAATGCATTCATCAAGACTCCAAGAAAAGTAAGTATTTTTTTCAAAATAAGTAACACATTGTCTGAACTACAACAACGTTATTATATAGTGTTTTGTCATGGAAAGCAACATTAATTTAATAATTATTACTAAACGAATCCCAAATTAAATGCTGTAAATCACCCCGAAGACTTCTACTGCAAATATTGACAACAGGGTAAACAGCAAGATGAGAATTCGATTCTATACAAAAATTATTTGTCAGCCCGCGAATCGAACCCGGTATCTCCTAAGTGCCGGTCAGGAATGGTTCAATAATGTGTTAGATTCCGTATAGCATGAATAACCAAAAATAGAATTAGTTTCTCGCTAGTATATTACTGGCAAATAAAATTGATTATAATTAACAAGAATAATACAGAGATAACTTGATAATAAATCAAGGAAACTCAGGATATTCTATTAAAAGAAAGTAGGTCATGAGTTCTATGTCATGAATTCTATGTATGTCTCTTGCATATCACATTATAACAGGCAAAACATATTAGAAATATAATAAGCGTATGTTATAGCACATAATACGCTATAGTGGTTCTAAATAAAGTATTTTATCTCAATCACTTTTAGTTGAGTTTGTAGCATGAATAATGATGTTGTGGAACTAATTGTTTCCATAATTGAAGAGTGGATTTTTTGGCAACATTATAAGTCTCATCAATTATATTCTACTAGAACTACTGAAACTAAGATGACCTGAAAAGTAGATACAGTAATAGTAGGGGTAACTCTGAACTAATATAGGGCCTCAATGTTTTGAAGGGACGGATTCAAAGATCCAAAGGTTCTAAGAACCTCACACGTCAACCGAAGCTTATTGTGTGTGTAGGGCCTCAAACTCAAACCTGTAGATTTTTGTAGATGAACATTATTCAGAAGTATTGTTTCTAAAGACCGTTAACAAAACATTGGATATCAAAAGTTGAGAAAATTTCAATTTATTCATATGATTACCACAGGCATTAGCCCATGTTAGAAGCCTTCTTCATACTGATTTTTAATTTTTGTTGTAGGCCTACATTGTAAAATTATGTTTCAATTTCAAATTCAAATTCAAATTTATTTTGTCAATCAAAACAATTACCGTACAATTTCAAAGAAAATAGTTTACATCACAGAAAATAAAATCAGAAAAATCCTTAATAAACCAAAAATGAAATAGAATTAATCATTATAACATGAGCTTAGTTTATCAAGAATTTATAAATAGGAATATATATATATATAATATATATATATATATTATATATATATAATACTTATAATTTTAAATATTATCACAATATTTCAATGTGAATCAGAGTAAGATAGTTCAAAAATAATAATGGATACTTATTCATTAGATCCTTGTAATTTAACAGGAGTCATAATTTCCTAACGTTAGATAACCTCTTGGTCAAATCGAATGTTGACATGAATTTTCTAAAGTTAATATTTCTTAATCAAATTAGATTTTGACATTTATTATTATTTAGTAGCCTATAGTTATGTCCACGTTATAATGGGAGTGGAGAATGATGGAACATTGTTGCCAAAAATAAATTTTGCATTTTGCAATGATATATTAAATTTTCATAATCGAGATTTGATATATTGTTAATTAATTATATTTCTACATTATAAAAACGATCAGAAAAAGATAGCGCTATCTGCTTTGTTGAATGATAGTCAAGTATATCAACACCAATGTTAATCAAAAATATAGCCATTATAACGTGAACCTCAGATCACTATGGTATCCTATAGCCAGGCTACCTAGTGTCCAAGAGCTCAATCATTCTAATTTTTAGTACTGCAACTATTACTGCAATGTCTAATATGGTAGAATCTCTATTATTAAACATTGTTATCTAAGGCAGTCAGTTATTTCCCCTGCAAAGTAGCAATTCAAGTTTGCAAATTATGTAA